>NC_057396.1:919111-921148 GCF_019320065.1 Cervus canadensis
TTTTTTTTTTTTTTTTTTTTCTGTAATTGATTTCTAACCTCATAGCACTAGGTCATAAAAGATGCTTGATATTATTTCAATTTTCTTGAATTTATCAAGACTTGATTTGTGACCCAGAATGTGATCTACCCTGGAGAATGTTTCATGTGTTATTGGGAAGAAAGTGCATTCTGCTGTTTTCAGATGGATTGTCTTAAAAATATCAATTAAGTTGTGTTTTCTTATTATTTTTCTCTCTAGATGATCTGTCCATTGGTGTAAATGGGTGTTAGAGTCTCCCACTGTTAATATATTACTGTTGATTTCCTCTTTTATGGCTTTTAGCATTTGCCTTATAAATTGAGGTGTTCCTATGTTGCATGCTTATTTATTTACAATTGTTATATCTTCTTGTGGGATTGATCCCTTAATCATTATGTAGTGTCCTTCCTTGTCTCTTGTAACAGCATTTATCTTGCAGTCTATTTTGTCTAATATGAGCACTGCTACCTCAGCTTTCTTTTGATTTCAATTTGCATGAAATATCTTTTTCCATCCCCTCATTTTCTGTCTGTGTGTATCCCTACATCTGAATTGGGTCTCTTGTAGAAGCATATATATGGGTCTTGATTTTGTATCCATTCAGCCGGTCTATGTGTTTTGGTTTGAGCATTTAATCTATTTACATTTAAGATAATTATTGATAGATAGCATTGCATTTTTCTTAATTGTTTGGGATTTGAGTTTTCTTATAGTTTGATGACAATCTTTATTGTTGTGTTTCAGTAGCTTGTGTGTGTGTTGTATTGTATTTTGGGGGATGTTGCATTTCTCATAGGTTTTGATAAAGCAGTTTATAAAGCAGTACACAAAGTTGTTGTCAGCTGATGGCCTCGATTTCAAATGCCATTCCCATTTCCTGCATTCACACTGTTTTCTTTCTCATGGTTGCTGCTTTTGTGTATGAATGATTTCTTATTTTTATTGTGTTTGCCTTTACCAGTGAGCTTTCCCATTTGTGATTTTCTTGCTTCTAGTTGTGTCTTTTTTTTTTCCTACCTAGGGAAGTTCTTTTAGCATTTGTTATAAAGCTGGTCTAGTGGTGCTAAAGTCTCTTAGTTTTTGCTCTTAAAGCTGTTATATTCTTTGCCTAATCTGAATGAGATCTTTGTGGGCTAGACTAGTCTTGGCTGTAAGGTTTTCCTTTTCATCACTTTAAATATATCCTGCCACTTCCTTTTAGCCTACAGAGTTTTTGCTAAAAAATAAGCTGATAACCTTATGGGGATACTCTTGTATGTTATTTGTTGTTTTTCTCTTGTTTCTTTTAGTATTTTTTCATTATATTTAATTTTTGCTAGTTCAATTAACATATATCTTGGTATGTTCCTCCTTGGGTTTATCCTGTATTGGACTCTCTGTGCTTTCTTGACTTGGGTGATAGTTTCCTTCACCATGTTAGGGAGTTTTTCAAGTATGAAATGAAGTGAAAGTCACTCAGTAGTGTCCAACTCTCTGTGACCCCATGGACTATACAGTCCATGGAATTCTCCAGGCCAGAATACTAGAGTGGGTAGTCTTTCCCTTCTCCAGGGGATCTTCCCAACCCAGGGATCAAACCCAGATCTCCCACATTGCAGGCAATTCTTTACCAGCTGAGCCACAAGGGAAGCCCATGAATACTGGAGTGAGTAGCCTATCTCTTTTCCAGCAAATCATCCTGACCCAGGAGTTGAACCAGGGTTTCCTGCATTGTAGGTGGATTCTTTCCCAAATGAGCTACCAGGGGAGCACTTTTCAACTATAATCTCTTCACATATTTTTTTTCAGGGTCTTTCTCTTCTGGAAAACCTATAATGCTTATGTTGGTATGTTTAATGTTGTCCCAGAGGTTTCCAAAACTGTCCTCATTTCTTTTTATTCTTTTCTCTTTATTCTGTGTCATGGCAGTAACATTCACCACTCTGTCTTCTAGCCCTTTACTTGTTCTTATGCTTAAGTTATTTTGCCATTGATTCTGTCTAGTGCATTTTTCATTTCAGTATTGTGCTTTCACCT
>NC_057396.1:921158-1081983 GCF_019320065.1 Cervus canadensis
AGAAAAAAAAAAAAAAAAAGCTGTAAAAAGCAAACACATGGAAGCTAAACAATATAACTAAATAATCACTAAATCACTGAAGAAATCAAAGAGGAAATTAAAAAAAACATACTTAGAGACAAATTACAAGGAAAGCATGATGAGCTAAAACCTGTGGAACAAAGCAAAATCAGTTCTAAGAAGGACATTGACAATCTTACCTCAAGAAGCAAGAAGAGTCTCAAACTACCTGATCTTACACCTAAAGCAACTAAAGAAAGAACAACAAAACCCAAAGTTAATAGATGGAAAAAAGCCATAAAAGTAAGAGAAGAAATAAGTGACATAGAGACAAAGAAAACAATAGCCACAATCAATAAGTTTAAAAGCTTGTTCTTTGAGATGATAAATAAAATTGATAAACCTTTAACCAGAGCCATAAAAAAAGGGAGAGTACTTGAATCAATAAAATTAGAGGTAAAAAAGGAGAAGTTACAACTGACACCATAAAAATAAAAATGATCATAAGAGACTATTACAAGCAACTATATACCCATAAATTGGACAGCCTAGAAGAAATAGACAAATTCTTAGAAAGGTTCAACCTTCTAAAATGAAACTAGGGTGAAATAGATTATATGGATGGAATATTCACATGTACTGAACTTGAAACTGTGAGTAAAAATGAACAAAAGTCCAGGACAAGATGACTTCACAGGCTAATTCTATCAAACATTCAATGAAGAGTTAAAAACCACCCTTCTGAAACTTCCAAAAATGCCAAAATCAGATAAAGATATAACACACAAGATTTCACCGATGAACATAGATGCAAAGATTCTCAACAAAAGACTAGCAAACTGAATCCAACAACACATTAAAATAATCATAGACTGTGATCAAGTGGGATTTATCCCAGGAAAGCAAGGATTCTTATAAATCCATCAGTGTGATACATCATGTTAACAAATTGAAGAATGAAAATCATATGATCATCTCAATAGATGAAGAAAAAGTTTTTGACAGAATTCTACACCTATCTATGATAAAAAAAATTCTCTACAAAGTGCTATTAGATGGAATCTACCTCAACATAATAAAGGCCATATATGACAAACCTATAGCAAACTACATTCTCAATGGTTAAAACATGAAAGTATTTCTTCTAAGATCAGGAACAAGACAAGGATGTCCACTGTAACCACTTTTACTCAACATATTTTGGAAGTCCTAACCACAAAAACAATCAGAGACAAATACGAAGTAAAATGAATCCAAATTAGAAAAAGAAGTAAAGTTGTTTACAGTGTTTTACAGTGTTTACAGACATGATATTTTACATGTAAAACCCTAAAGATGCTACCAGAAAACTACCAGAGCTCATCAATAAACTTGGCAAAGTTGCAGGACACAAAATCAATACACGAAATCTCTTGCACTTCTATATACTAACAGTAAAAATCAGAAAGAGAAATTAAGGAAACAATCCCATGTATCCATGCATCAAAAAGAATAAAATACCTAAGGAGCCAAAGACCTGTACTTGGAAAAGTATAAGATATTGATGAAATAAATAAAAGATGAAACAAATGTAAGGAGAAACAAATGTATCATGTTCTTGGATTGGAAGAATCAATGTTGTCAAAATGACTATACTATCCAAAGCAATCTACAGATTTTACAGATTCAGTGTAATCTCTATCAAGCTGCCAATGACACTTTTCACAGAACTAGAACAAACATTTTTACAATTTGTATGGAAATATGAAAGACCCTGACTAGCCAAAGCAATCTTGAGAAAGGAAAATGGAGCTGGAGGAATCAGGCTCCCTGACTTCAGATTATATTGCTAGGCTACAGTCATTAAAACAGTATGATATTGGCATTAAAACTGAAATATATATCAATGGAACAGGATAGAAAGCCAAAAGGTAAACCCAAGCACTGTGGTTATCTAATCTTTTGCAAAAGAGGCAAGAATATTCAATGGAAAAGATAGTCTCTTCAATAAATGGTGGTGGGAAAACTGGACAGACACATGTAAAAGAAGAAAATTAAAACACTCCCTAAAACCATACACAAAAATAAATTAAAAATATAAAATAAAATAAAATTAAAATGAATTTAAAATAATAAAATATATTATCCTGCACCTGATTATCTGATTCTCAAAACATCCAGATGCTGACTCAGTCAGCAGTTTAAAAAAAATCATTGTTTTAGGACATCTTTAAATATATTCTTGAATAATCTGCTATCCTTTCATCAACTGCTGATAGAGAAAAGGAAGTTGACTAGTTTTGCTCTTTAGTTGTTTACTCATTTTATACCACAGACTATGTCAAAAGAGGTTATTGGATAACACCTGCTTAGACCCACCTGCAGAACTGGGTTCACAAATATCCTATAATGTTATGTATTCAACTTTTATTGAATAACACTATTTAGATAGTTTCTGCATTTATTGTAAACTATCTCTAAAGAAAAAAAATTTAAGCTAGTTCTTTCCAAATAAGGTCTCACATTTATAATGTATTTTTTTGACTTCATCGTCAAGATGACCCTTGATGGAGAACTGGTAAACTAGGTATTTTGTGGTAACATGAATTATACCATCAATAATTTTCCTTTTTTCCTCCACTGATTACCAAGCAGTTCAGGAAAAATGCAATATTCAGCTATCACAACTGAATTAGCCCTGCCTGTGCTTTCATAGTTGTTTTTTTCCTTCTTTTTCATGTCTTTGTCTATTATTTCTTTTAAAATACTACATGTATGTGTGTGTGTTGTTGTTTTTGTCCAGTGGCACAGTCGTGACTGACTCTTTGTGACCCCATGAACTGCAGCAAGCCAGGCCTCCCTGTCCCTCACCATCTCCTGGAGTCTGCCCAAGTTCATGCCTATTGCATTAGTGATGCCATCCAGGCATATTATCCTCGGATGTCCTCTTCTCTTTCTGCCCTCAATCTCTCCCAGCTTCTGGAGCTTTTCCAATGAGTTGGCTGTTCACATTAGATGACCAAAATACAGGAGCCTCAGCTTCAGCATCAGTCTTTCCAATGAATATTCAGGGTTTATTTCCCTTAAGATTGACTGGTTTGATATCCTTGCTGTCCTCAGGAGTCTTCTTCAACACCACAGTTGAAGGCATTAGTTCTTTGGCATTCTGCCTTCTTTATGGTCCAGCTCTCACAAAACAACATGACTACTGGGAAGATATATGGACCTTTGTTGGCAGAGTAATGTCTCTGATTTTCAACACACTGCCTAGGTTTTTCGTAGCTTTCCTGCCCAGAAGCAATCATCTGATTTCATGAATGCAGTCACCCTCCGGAGTGATTTTAGAGCCCAAGAGGAGGAAATTTGTCACTACTTTCACCTTTTCCCCTTCTATTTGCCATGAAGTAATGCGGGCAGATGCCATAATCTTAGTTTTTTTTTTTTTTTTTTTTTTTTTTTTTTTATTGAGCTTTAGGACAGCTCTTTCACTCTCTTCCTTCACCCTCATCAAGTGAGTTTTTAGTTCCTCTTTGCTTTCTGTCATTAGAATGGCATCATCTGCATATCTGAGGTTACTGATGTTTCTCCTGTCTATCTTTATTCCAGCTTGTAATTTATCCAGCCTGACATTTCTCATGATGTGCTTAGCATATAGGTTAAATAAATAAGGTGACAACAGACAGTCCTGTGGTACTGCTTTCTCAGTCTTGAACCTATCATTTGTTTCATACAGGGTTCTATCCGTTGCTTCTTGAAAACATGCAGGTTTCTCAGGAGACAGGTAAAATGGTCTGGTATTTCTATCTCTCTAAGAGTTTTCCACAGTTTATTATGATTCACACAGTCAAGGACTTTATTGTGGTTGATGAAACAGAGGTAGATGTTTTTTTTCTGGAGTTCCCTTGCTTTTTATATGATCCGGCGAATGTTGGCGATTTGATCTCTGGTTCCTCTTCTTTTTCTAGACCCAGCTTGGACATCTAGAAGTTCTTGGTTCGCATAATGCTTAGGCCTAGTATGAGAGATTTTAAGCATGACCTTACTAGCATGGGAGATGAATGTAATTGTCCAATGGTTAATACATTCTTTAGCACTACCCTTCTTGAGAATTGGGATGCATTTTCCAGTCCTGTGGCCACTGTTGGGTCTTCCAAATTTGCTGACATATTGAATGTAACACCTTGATGGCATCATCCTTTAGGGTTTTAAATAGCTGTAACTGGAATTCCATTGCATCCACTACCTTTATTAACAGCAGCACTTCCTAAGTCTCACTTGACTTCATACTCCAGAATATCTGGATCTGGAGGACTGACCACACTATCGCAGTAATCTGGTTCATTAAGATATATATATATATATATAATATATAGATAGATAGATAGATAGATAGATATAGATATATAGATATGTAGAGTTCTTCCATGTATTCTTTCCATCTCTTCTTGATCTCTTCAGCAACTACTAGGTCTCTACTGCTTCTGTCCTTTATTATACCCATTTTTGGGTAAAATTTTCCCTTGATATTTCCAGTTTTCCTGAAGAAATTTATATTTCTCTTTCTGTTGCTTTCTTCTAGTTTAGTGCACTGTTAATTAAAGAAGGCCTTCTTGTCTCTCCATGCTATTTTCTGGAACTCTGTGTTTAGTTGGATGTGCCTTTCTCTTTCTCCCTTGCCTTCCCCTTCTTTTCTTTCTTCAGCTGTTTGTAAAGCCTCCTCAGATAACCACTTTGCCTTCTTGTTTTTCTTCATCTTTGGGATAACTTTGTTCACTGCCTTCTACACAGTATTATGGACCTCTGCCCATAGTTCTTTAGACCCACTGTTAATAAGATCTAATCCCTTTAATCTATTCATTACCTCAACTGCATATTCATAGGGGATTTGATTTAAGTCATATCTGGCTGGCCTAGTGGTTTTCCTTACCTTCTTTAGTTCAAGCCTGAATTTTGCTATGAGAAGCTGATGATCTGAACCACAGCCAGCTCCAGGTCTTGTTTTTGCTGACTGTATACAGCTTCTCCATTTTCATCTACAAAGAATGTAAACAATTTGATTTTGGTATTGATCATTTGTTGATGTCCTTGTGTAAAGTCATCTCTTATGTTGTTGAAAAAGAGTATTTGCCATGACCAGCACATTCTCTTGGAAGAATTCATTTAGTCTTTTCCTCCCTTCGTTTTGCCCTCCAGGGCCAAACTTGTCTGTTATTCTAGGTATCACTTGACTTCCTACATTTGCCTTCCAATCCCCAGTGATGAATAGAGCATCTCTTTTTGGTGTTAGTTCTAGGAGGTCTTCTAGATTTAGCCCTGTGTTTTCATAGTTGTTTCTTCCTTCTTTTTCATGTATTTGTCTCTTATTTCTTTTAAAGTAATATACACATATGTGTGTGTGTGTGTGTGATATTCAGATATATGTATAATGCTTAAATATATATGCATATAATTACATATATATACAATTCCATATATACGCATTCTATACTATATTATGTACTTAAATTTTCATTATATTGTAAAACAATCTCAATTCCAATTTGTTAAAAATGTAGTTATAAATACCTATGAAAATACTTTCTGAAATTTCATACAAATACATGTAAAAATAATTTCCTCCTTTCTTCTTCAAAACTAACTATAGTTACTGTTAAGACAATTTACATGCAATGGAATTAGAAAAATCAGTAATTTTTAAATGGACTTTGTTTTCCAAATTCAAAATACCCAAGTTCCCTAATTTTTAGAATTATTAACAAAGAAATATTGTATATGAAGATTTCAAAAGTATTTACATATTGTCATTAGGAATTTATTCCTATCACTTATTTTACAGATAAACACATCATGACTAGTTAATACTGTTCATGGGGTTCTTAAGGCAAGAATACTGATGTGGTTTGTCATTGTCAAAAATCAGGTAAACTGGTTTTTGAAACCAGTAATGGGGCTCATCTTTCTAGTGTTGATCTTGGTAGTAGGGTGCCAAGTGTGGAGCCTGAATCCTTTGCTTCTTGGGGAGGACCTCTGAGTTTGTGATAGTCCCCACATCTTTAGGGTTGCCTGTTATGGGATGTGGATACTTACTAGATCACTCTCTTCTCCTAGCCATTCTGGTTAAGTTTTGTTCCTGATGTCCTTAATTGTAGAAGAGTTGCTCTGCTAGTCTTCATGTAGCTTTCACAGATAGTTGTTTAATATGTAGCTGTAGTCTTCATTTGTCCTTAGGAAGTGGTTAATCTCATGATCTTCTTAGTTTGCCCTCTTGATCACCAGTAATAAACTATTCATTCACTGAATAATCTGAAATTTTTTCAAACATGGCTGAAGGTGATCTGCATCTTGAATTTATTCAGACTGGATTGATCATTTCTTAGCCCAACAATATTTAACTTCGTTCATTATATTAATAAGTATAATGACTGTTAAATTTATCATGCAAACTGAGATATTTAAAAAGTAAAAGGGGGCACTGTATATATTACACTGGAGTGTCAGGTATAAACCAGAACCTTGCAGGCAAACCTAAATGAAGAATTAGCTATCAATCTAGGTTCTGGGGACAGCAGAGATAAAGAAGGTATTGCCCACAGGCAGCTCTTAATTTTCAAATTTCTCCCATGCTGTAATTGAGAAGTGATAAAAAGCACTGGCAGAAAAAAATGACCAATGGGAGAGGTCATGTGAAAGTCCAGAGGTAGAGGAGGCAGTCACAAGATGGTGGACAGGGAGACCACTTTCTCCTCCACAAATTCATCAAAAAGTCGTTTGAAGTTGAGCAACTTCCACAAACGAACTTCTGAACACTGGTGGAGAACATCTGGCACCCAGAAAGGCAACCCAATCTCTTCAAAAGGAGGCAGGACAAAATATAAAAGACAAAAAAAAAAAAAAAAAAGGTAAAATATTTTGGGATGGAAACCCACCCTGGGGAGTGAGTAGTGAAGCAGGAGATGTTTTCACACAGTAGGAAACCCTCTTACAGGTGTGTCTGTCTGGAGTTTTGAAATTTTAGACAGCAACATAACTGGGAGAAAAAAAAAAACAACACACACACACACACAGAATATGTGCCTAACCACAAGTACAAGTAGAAATAGAGGTGACACAGGCGTTCTTATTCACCACCAGTGAGTGGGGGCTGGGTAGAGAGGTGTGGGCTGCATCATTGGTGCTTAGGGTAAGAACTGGGCCTGAATGCCCTGAGGACAACCTGGGGGAGCTAATGTGAGACAGCAACACAAACCATGGGATCACCAGAGAGACACACACAAAGACCTTTCCCACGGAAGGCTCCTACATCACACAGTGATCCCTGGCATGCTCACAAAAGAAAGGGCTGAATGAGTACCAAAGGAAAGCAAGCCAGCTGCCATATAGGGCCCTCCCTCCCTGGAGGCAGAGTGGCAGGCATGCGACAGCCAGAGCTGCAAGGGTTGATGCAATCTTGGCCCCAGAGACTGCATCTTCCTCCAAACTGTGAGCAGGCTCCCAGTTGCTAATCATGTCTTCCTGGGATCCTGAACAGTTGACATCTGCCAAGAGTATCACAACCTGACATCAGTTCCCAAGAGGAGACACACGACACTCCGGGGACTGCTCTCACAGCACACCTGGGAAACCAAGTGGCCAGGACTGAAGTGGTGAATGAGACACACAGCCCACCTGGGACAGTGTGAGTGCTGCCCTGGGTCCTAGGACCCAGTTGCTTGGGTCTTGAACCCAGTTGCTGAACTGCTTGGACCTGGGAAGGGCAAACAAACAGAACATCTGGGTCTGTGTCCTTGAGGAGCACCTGAGAACATGAGTGGCTTAGACTTGGGAGCTGCACGAAACACAGGGCCCCCTTGGGACAGTGCCCTTGCAGAGCACCCTGGAGCCTGAGCAGTGTGGACCTGGGAAGTACATGCCGCCTGGGGCTGTGGCAAACCCAGTGTGGTCCATCCACTGTGAGCACTCCCCACACATGCCAGCAGTATTTTTTTGCAGTGTCCCTCTCTCCCCACAATACAACTGAACAAGTAAGCCTAAGTAAGTGGCCACGTTCACCTTCTTGTGTCAGGGTGGAAATTAGACACTGAAGAGGCTTGCAAATAGAGGAAGCCAAGATAAACAAAGAAGGGGAAACCACTCTGAAAGTGACAGGTGCTGTCAGATTAAAACTCTGCAGTTAATACTGAGACTGTGCATTTGATGAGCATCTGTAGACCTTGAGAAAAAGCACCAGCTGGAACAACGGACTCTTCAACAATGAACTCACACCACCCTGCCCACAACAGCTCCAGAGAAATTCCTAAACATATTTTTAATATTATCACTTTTTTAAAAATAGTTCTTTATTACTCCTTTAACTTAAATTTTTATAGCCTATTATTACCTTTCAAAAAAAAACTATTAAAAAAACCAAATTCCATATTAAAAAAAAAAAAAAAACAAGAAAACTTCTGTGCTCGATTTTGTTTTATATTTTTTATATTGTATTTTTGAGAATTTAACCTCTATTCTAGCTTTTTAGTCTTTGCTTTTTGATATTTGTTATCAATTTTGTACCTTTAAGAATTTAGTCTTTAGTATCCATTTCACTTAGGGATTTGATCACTGGCTTGATTGGTCTCTCCCTCTTTGACTCACCCTTTTCTCCTCATGGTCACCACTATCTCCCTTCTCCCTCTTCTCTTATCTACATAACTCTATGAATCTCTCTGGGTGTTCCTGGCTGTGGAGAACTCTTTCACCAGTAACTTAGAGGTTTTACCTTCTGTGCTGTATGGATAGAGAAGTCTTGAGGCTACTGCAAGAGAAGGACCAAAAGCCAGAGGTAGGAGGGTTAACTTCAAAACTTTAAAACATCAGAGAACTCTTGAATCCAGGGAATATTAATAGACAAGAGCTCACCCAAAAGTCTCCCTACCTACCCTGAAACCAAGCTCCACCCAAGAGCCAGAAAGTTTCAGTGCAAAACACAGCACACTGATTGTCTAGCAAAACAAGAAAACAACCCTGAACATTAAAAGATAGGCTGCCCAAAGACATGACAAACCAATAGACACCCCAAAGTTCACTACTGGACACTTCATTGCACTCCAGAAAGGAGATCCAGCTCCATCCACCAGAAGACAGACACAAGCTCTCCCAACCAGGAAACCTTGACAAGTCACTGGTCTAACCCCACCCATGTGGAGGAGACTCCACAATTAAGAGGAACAATGAAATTCAAGCCTTCAGAAGGGGCACCCCAAATACAGCAATCTAAACAAATGAAAAGGCAGAGAAATATTTAGTAGGTGAAACAACATGATAAAGCCTCACCAAACTGAACAGAAGGGAGGAGATAGGGAGTTTACCTGGAAAACAATTCAGACTAATGATAGTAAAGATGATCCAAAATCTTGAAAACCAAATGGAGTTACAGAAAAATAGATTAGAAACAAGGATTGAGAAGATGCAAGAATTGCTTAACAAGGACCAAAAGAAATATAGGAGAGTCAATAAATAATGAACAAAGCAATATCTGACATTAAAAGCACTCTGGAGGGAATCAACAGCAGAATAACTGAGGCAAAAGAGAGGATAAGTGAAGTGGTAGATAGAATGGTAGAAATAAATGAAGCAGAGAGGAGAAAAGGAAAAAAAAAAAGAATTAAAAGAAATGAGGACAACCTCAGAGACCTCTGGAACAAAGTTAAATGCCCCAACATTCAAATCATAGGTGTTCCAGAAGAAGAATACAAAAAGAAAGGGCATGAGAAAATAGTTTAGTATATAGTAGTAAAAAAACTTTCCTAAAATGGGGAAGGAAATAGCCATCCAAGTCCAAGAAACCCAGAGAGTACCAAACAGGATAAACCCAAGGCCAAAACGCCCCAAGACACATATTAATGAAATTAATGAAGATAAAACATAAAGAGCAAATATTAAAGGCAGCAAGGGAAAAGCAACAAATAACACACAACGGGATCCCCATAAGGATAAGAGCTGATCTTTTAATAGAAACTCTTTGGGCCAGAAGGGAATGGCAGGACATATTTAAAGTGATAAAAGAGGAAAACCTACAACCAAGATAACTCTACCCAGCAAAGATCTCATTCAGATGTGAAGGAGAAGTCAAAAGCTTTACAGACAAGCAGAAGCTGAGAGAATTCAGCACCACCAAACCAGCTCTTCAACAAATGATAAAGGATCTTCTCTAGACAGGAAACACAGAAAAGAATTATAAAAATGAACCCAAAGCAAAAAAGTAAATGGTAACTGAGTCATATTTATCAATAATTACCCCAAATGTAAATGGGTTAAATGCTTCAACAAAAGACAGAGACTGGCCAAATGGATACAAAACAAGACTCCTATATATGCTGTCTAGCAGAGACCCACCTCAAACCTAGTAACACATACAGACTCAAAGTTAAAGGCTGGAAAAAGATATTACATTCAAATGGAGACCAAAAGAAAGCAGGAACAGCAATACTCTTATCAGATGAAATAGACTTTGAAATAAAGACTGCAATAAGAGACAAAGAAGGACACTACATAATATCAAAGGATCAACCCAAAAAGAAGATATAACAGTTATATATGCACCCAGTATAGGAGCCCCTCAATACATAAGGCAAATGCTAACAAATATGAAAGGGGAAATTAACAGTAATACAATAATAGTGGAGGACTTTAATACCTGACTCACACCTATGGATAGATCAAGCAAAGAGGGAATTAGGAAGGAAACACAAACTTTAAATGATGCAATGGACCAGTTAAATCTAAGTGATATCTATAGGGCATTTCACTCCAAAACAATGAATTTCATCTTTTTCTCAAATGCATGTGGAACATTCTCCAGGACAGATCACATCCTGGGCCATAAATATAGTCTTGGTAAATTAAAAAAAAAAAATAATAATTTCAAGCATCTTTTTTGATCACAATGCAGTAAGATTAGATGTCAACTACAGAGGAAAAAAAAAATTAAAAATGCAAACATACAGAGGCTAAACAACATACTTCTGAATAACTAACAGATCACAGAAGAAATCAAAAAGGAAATAAAAATATGCAGAGAAACAAATGAAAATGAAAACATGACAACCCCAAACCTATGGGATTCAGTAAAAGCAGTGATAAGAGGTAAGTTCATAGCATTAAAAGCCTACCTCAAGAAATAATAGAAACATCAAATAAACACCCTAGCTTTACACCTAAAGCAATTAGAAAAATAAGAAAAGAAGAATCCCAAAATTAGTAGAATAAAGAAATCATAACAATCAGAGAAGAAACAAATGAAAAAGATATGAGCGAGACTATGGCAAAAATCAAGAAAACTAAACTCTGGTTCTTTGAGAAGATAAATAAAATAGACAAATTGTTAGCCAGCCTGATCAAGAAAAAAAGGGAGAAGAATCAAATCACTAAAATTAGAAATGAAAATGGAGAAATCACAAGAGACAACACAGAAATACAAAAGATCATAAGAGACTACTATGAGCAATTATATGCCAATAAAATGGACAACTTGGAAGAAATTCTTAGAAAAGCATAATCTTTCAAAACTGAACCAGGAAGAAATAGAAAATTTTAATGGACCCATCACAAGCATGGAAATTGAAACTGTAATAAAAAATCTTCCAACAAACAAAAGCCCAGGACCAGATGGTTTCACAGGTGAATTCTACCAAAAATTTTGAAAAGAGCTAACACCTATCCTACTCAAACTCTTCCATAAAATTGCAGCGGAAGGAAAACTCACAAAATCATTCTATGAGACCACCATCACCCTAATGCAAAAACCAGACAAAGATGCCACAAAAAAAAAAAAGAAAAAAAAGAAAAGAAAAAGAAAACTATAAGCCAACATCACTCATGAACATAGATGCAAAAATTCTCAACAAAATTCTATCAAACAGGATCCAAAAACATATTGAAAAGATCATATATCATGACCAAGTGGGCTTTATCCCAGGGATGCAGGGATTGTTCAATATTCACAAATCAATTGATGTGATACATCATATCAACAAGTTGAAAGATAAAAGCCATATGCTATCCCAATAGATGTAGAAAAAACCTTTCACAAAATTCAACACCCATTTATGGTAAAAACTCTCCAGAAAGCAGGCATAAAAGGAACATATGTCAACATAATAATATTCAACATAGTTCTGGAAGTCCTAGCCACAACAATCAGAAAAGAAAAAGAAATAAAAGGATTCCATATTGGAGAAGAAAAAGCAAAATTCTCACTGTTTGTAGATGACATGACCCTCTGCAGGGAAAACCCTAAGGACACCACCAGAATATTACTAGAGCTAATCAATAAATATAGTGAATTTCCAGGATATAAAATTAATACACAGAAATCCCTTGCACAAAACAGAAAGAGAAATTAAGGAAACAATCCCATTCACTGTTGCAATGAAAAAAAAAAAAATACTTGGGAATAAATTTATCTAAAGAAATAAAAACGTATATATAGAAAACTGTAAAACACTGAGGGAAGAAATAAAATATGACACAAATAAATGGATAAATATACCATGTTCTTAGATTAGAAGAGACTTCCCTGGTGGCTCAGACGGTAAAGCATCTGCTTACAGTGCAGGAGACCCGGGTTCAATCCCTGGGTTGGGAAGATCTCCTGGAGAAGGAAATGGCAACCCACTCCAGTATTCTTGCCTGGAAAATGCCATGGATGAACGAGCCTGGTAGGCTACAGTCCATGGGGTCACACAGAGTTAGACACGACTGAATATCTTCACTTCACTTCCCTTTGTGTACATCTAGTTCATACTACAGTTATCTACGGTGATGGCTACCTTCCATCCACTTCCATTTGAACAAGTCTTCAATCTACACAATCTACACTTAGATTAGAAAAATCAATATAGTGGAAATGAGTATGCTACTCAAAGCAATCTATAGATTCAATGCAATCCGTATAAAGCTACCAATGGTATCTTTCAGAGAACTAGAACAAATAATTTCACAATTTGTATGGAAATACAAAAAACCTCAAATAGCCAAAGCAAATTTGAGAAAGAAGAATGGAACTGGAGGAATCAACCTTTCTGACTTCAGACAATCCTACAAAGCTACAGTTATCAAGACAGTATGGTACTGGCAAAAATACAGAAATATAGATAAATGGAACAATATAGAAAGCCCAGAGAGAAATCTATGTACCTATGGACACCTTATCTTTGACAAAGGAGGCAAAAATATACAATGGAGAAAGGACAAACTCTTTAACAAGTGGTGTTGGGATAACTGGTCAACCACCTGTAAAAGAATGAAACTAGAACAATTCCTAACACCATACACAAAAATACACTCAAAATGGATTAAATATCTAAATGCAAGACCAGAAGCTATAAAATTCTTGGAAGAAAACATAGGCAGAAAACTCTCTAACAGAAATCAAATCAATATCCTCTATGACCCACCTCCCAGAGTAATGGAAACGAAAACAAAAATAAACAAATGGGACCCAATTAAACTTAAAAGCTTTTGCACAATGAAGGAAACTGTAAGCAAGGTGAAAAGACAGCCTTCAGAGTGGGAGAAAACAATATCAAACAAAACAACTTACAAAGAATTAATCTCCAAAATATACAAGCAGCTCATGCAGCTCAATACCAGAAAAATAAATGACCCAATCAAAAATTGGGCCATATAACTAAATAGACATTTCTCCAAAGACATACAGATGGCTAATAAACACATGAAAATTTGTTCAACATTGTCAGAGAAATGCAATCAAAACCACAATGAGGTACCATCTCATGCCAGTCAGAATGGCTGCCATCAAACATCTACAAATAATAAATGCTGGAGATGGTGTGGAGAAAAAGGATCCCTGTTGCACTGTTGGTGGGCATGAAAACTAGTACAGCCACTATGGAGAACAGTATGGAGATTTCTTAAAAAAACCTGGAAAGAGAACTGTCATACAACCCAGCAATCCCACTGCTGGACATACACACTGAGGAAACCAGAATTGAAAGAGATACATGTACCCCAATGTTCATTGCAGCACTGTTTATAAGAGCTAGGACATGTAAGCAACCTGGATGTCCATTGGCAGATGAATGGATAAGGAAGTTGTGGTACATATACACAATGGAATATCACTCAGCTATAATAAAGAATACATTTGAGTCAGTTCTAATGAGGTGGATAGAACTGGAGCCTATTATACAGAGTGAAGTAAGTCAGAAAGTGAAATACCAATACAGTATATTAACACATATATATGGAATTTAGAAAGACGGTAATGATGATCCTATACGCAAGACAGCAAAAGAGACACAGATGTAAAGGAAAGACTTTTGGACTATGTGGGAGAAGGTGGCGGTGGGATGATTTGAGAGAACAGCATTGAAACATATATATTACCATATATAATATATATGTGCAAGTTTGATTCATGAAACAGGGCACTCAAAGCCTGGGACAACTCTGAGGAATGGGGTGGGGAGGGAAGTGGAAGGGGGGTTCAGGATGTGGGGACACATGTATACCCGTGGCTGATTTATCTTAATGTATGGCAAAATCCACCACAATATGTATAAATAAATAGCCTTCAATTAAAATAAATTAAAACAAATTAATTTTTTAAAAAAGAAAGTCCAGAGGTATTATCTGTGAAGAAGTCTTAGTTGTCTAGGTAATCTCTGAATCTCTAAGTTCTCTTGTTTTTATTTGGCCAAAGGTTAACTAATCCATGTCTCTGAGGACTTACATGTTAACCTATCAACATTCTTTTTTTTTTTTTTTTTTAAGAGAAGGTACATATGTATGTATGTGTGCTCAGTTGCTTAACCATGCCCTAATCTTTGTAACACCATGAACTGTAGCCTGACAGGCTCTTCTGTCCATGTAATTTCCCAGACAAGAATTCCAAAGCAAGCAATTCAAGCTTTCTCAGTTTGGAAAAATATTAAAAGGGTGATACCTTTGGGTTAACAGAATGGATTCTATTTCTGAAAAGCTAAATTAACTTTTATACATATGAGAGAATTTAAACATAAGCCTAGTACTTTATTTACTTAAGTTTTTGCTTATTATATATCATATTTTATATCAATACTTTCCAAACCAATTTAGAAGTGTTAACAAATAAACATAATGTTATTTATTTTAAACAAAACAACATATCCTATTAAATTTGAAGATCAAGTGAACTTATCAGGCAAACAGATTTCACTTCCAATTTTAATCTGTGTTGAATCAAAGCATTTTACAGCTGGAAGGAATTACAATGCAGTTTAATTAAACTTTTGATGTGAACACAAAAGCTAAGCCAGAGTGCTTACATGACTTGCCCAAGGCAAAGGGCTAGTTATGGGAAGCTGGTTGGTGGTAGAGAATGATCTAAAAAAATAAGTTATTGTGTCTCTGAGAATATTGTCCTTGTCCTTGAGGAAATCTGGATGGGACAAAGCTAAGAATGTCAGCAGTTCTCAAAAGGATTTGGACTTCCATTAGCTTTGGGCAGAATAAAACAAAAGAGGAAAAAGAAGTATGTGACTTTTGAGTTCCTATTGAAATAAAGAGTTAAGAAAATTCTTAAGATTTATCCCCAGTTTGATTTTCTTTCTCCTCAGGAAAGAAAAGATTTGCATCAACAATTCAAGAAACATTCAATGATTGGTTAGTTCCAGACTCTGTGGACCTGAAATTCCACTTTTCTTTGTATCTCAGTGCTTTGACCCTTTCATTTCTTCTTTAAAAGGAGTGGCTGCCTTCAGAAGAGATCAAGAGAGTATGGGTTGAAAATTATCATGTGATTGTTTCACGGTCTATTTAAGCAAACTTATAGTTAACATATTTGTTGGTAGAATGCTCTAGGAGGTCACTTACCCATACATTTCAAGGAAGTATGATCTACTATTGTTGGGTCTTATATTCTCTAAATTCTCTTGGTTCTGCCTTCAAAATAGATGTGGACATTTCTCAACATCTTTATTACTATTGTTCTGGTCTAAATCACCATAATCTCTCATCGAAGTTATCCTGTTTTGGCTCCAGACTTCTTTCAGTCTGTTCTCCTCACAGTAGTCAGATTGATCCTGTTCTGATCCTACATGAGTGCATTCAATTTAAGTTGACAAGCATGTCCAACTCTGTGCGACCCCATGGACTGTAGATCCCCAGGCTCCTGTTCATGGGGCTTCTCCAGGCAAGAATACTGGAGTGGGTCTTATCACCTGCATTAGCAGGTGGGTGCCCCCCCTCCCCCAACTAGTGCCACCTGGGAAACCTGCTCTCATCATACAACTTTGCTCAGAAACTTCTGATAGCTTTCCATATCATTTAGGGCAATACTGGTGGCTCAGACGGTAGAGTCTGCTTGCAATGCAGGAGACCTTGTTTCAATCCCTGGATCAGGAAGATCCCCTGGAGAAAGGAATGGTAATCCACCTCAGTATTCTTTCCTGGAGAATTCCATGGACAGAGGAGCCTGGTGGGCTACAGTCCATGGGGTCCCAAAGAATTGAACACTACTGAGTGACTAACACACTATGGCAATACAGACATACATACATTGATACATATTTAAATTAAATACAAGGTTTTTTTTTTCATTAAACTTTCACAATGGCACTTTTAGCCCACTCTTGTACTTCTTGAACCTCTTTTCCTTTCCTCAGCTGTTTGCTTACCTTGCTCTAGTAAACTGACCTCATTGATATTCCTTAATTATACAAGGTATACTCTCTCTCTTCAAGGCTTTGTACATACTGTTCCCTCCATCTCCCATGCTTTTCCTCAGAAAGACACACAGCTTTCTCATTTCTTTCAAGTTTCACTCAAAAAGTACCTTCTCCATGAGGCCTTCCCAGAGCACCACATTTAAAACTTAAAGTTAAAAAATTTGCAAAATCAAACCTGTATCTCCAGTGGTTAGCATGTGAAAGGGACTCAGTAAATATTATTTCAGTGAATGAAGGACTATGACTTGTGACCCATTAGCTGTGATATTCACATAGATCTCTTTTTGTTTCTACTTTCTCTTGGGTAGCATAAATTAACATGTGGAGATCTGAGGGGTGCAAATCCAGAACTGGGGTGAAATCTCCTTATGGACTTGGACTCAAGACTCTACAGTCTTTGGAATGACAGCAACAACAAAAGTGGAAGTATTCACTTTGTTTTTATTTTAAAAAGTCAGGATGATATAAAATAAAAAAAAAATCTGATTATTACCATCTACATCTGCATAATTTTATAGAAGAAAACATTTTAACTCTAAAAGAGTAGGGAAGATATAGCTTTAGAATAAGAAACATTTCTCCAAATTAAAAAAAAAAAAATGGCTTCACAGAAACCCTGTCTTGATTTTCTCTCTTTGTTAACTCTGGAAGGTGGGTCCATAAAAAACACGAGCTCTGGACTCTAGACTTGCTATTCTGCTGTGACTGTGTCACAGTTTGCAGAGAGAGCAAACTCCCTCCCACAAGGCGGCAGACAGAATGGTGCTTGTTTCTTCACTTTATCATCAAAAGACAAAACTAAGTGTTTAATAAAAAATTGGGGGTTAAGATGTTGTATACAGAAACAAGAATGAAAATTTTAAGACTTAAATGCCCATCCTACATTCCTTTTTCAGTTCAAGCATCTGAATGCTGACTTATTTGATTTTAGCAAGGAGAAATTGTATCATTAAGAAATGAGAGTTAAAGAGAAACTATTAAAACCTAAAGGAGGGATGTTAATCATTTGAATTTTGCCATGGAACAGACTGGAAGCTTGAGAAGCCCAAAACAAAATTCAAAATTATTAGGGCTTCTAAATAAAGTCATTTCTACAGAGGCTGACCCCTTGCTTGCTTTTAGAGCTTTGTCGGGGTGGGGGTGGGGTAACAGTATATTTTTTGAGGTCTTAAGATGGTTGATTATGAAAAGGTCTAAAAGGTAAAAAAAGGTGAAACCTCTTGGTTAATAGTAGATGATAATGAGCAATTTATGAAACCACAGGCATAATAAAATGAGGAGAAGTTTAGATTCCAATTTCTTTATGAGACCAGCTTTCTAACTGATGCACATTTTTCAGCACATTTTGAATCTGTGAGATGTTTCTCCTTTTTGATGTCAAAAGTTAAACTTACACACAATAGACTGAAATTGAGAGCTTCCATGAAGCAATTTTGGGGTATGTTATAAGAAACTGCATCTTTCAAACTTTCTGCATATATGTGAATCCAGCACATCACCACCAGTACTCTATAACACATCAACATCCATTATACTGCATTAATAAGGCATTCTAAATACTGTGGGTACATGCTGCAGGTATGTATGGAAATTTCTGTTAAAACAATTATTTTCACATTCACCTATCACATTATGCTTATTAACCTCCCCTATGAGTTATGTTGTCAATTTTGAGGGACAGTATTGCAATTTGAAACAGAATAATGTACTTATGGACTATCTATTAGTGGTTTATACATTGTGGAAGAATACATATGTTTTAGTGCCAATTACAGGGTGATCCAGTTTGACATGGGTAGTAATTTGGTAATTAAAGATTTTTAAACAAGGTCTATGAGAAAAGGCTTGTGTTCAGCAGTTTATAGTGGGAGAAAACTTTAATTTATGAAAAGAAAAAATTATTGACTCAAAAATGAATAGAGTTTTCATTTCTTATGGATATATCCCCAAGAGTGGGGATTGTTGGATCATATGATAGCTTTATTTTTAGTTTTTAAAGAAACTTCCATACTGTTTTCTATACAGGCTGCATCATTGTGTATTTCCACCAACAGTGTAGGAGGGGTTCCTTTTTCTCCATCCTCTCCAATATTTATTATTTGTAGACTTTTTGATGATAACCATCTGATTTGTGTAATTAAACAAAATAAATGCACCCCAATTTTCATAGCAACATTATTTGCAATAGTAAAGACATGAAAACAACCCAAGTGCCCATCAACAGATGATTAGTTTAAGAGGATGTGATATATAATGAAATATCTCTCAGTCCAAAAAAGAATGAAATATTGCCATTTGTAGCAGCATGGATAGACCTAGAGAATATCATACTAAATGGCATATGTAAGACAGACAAAGATTATATGTTATCCCTTATATGTGGAATCTGAAAAGTAATATATCTATATATAAAATAGAAACAGAAAATAAACTTACAGTTGCCAAAATGGAAAGTGAAGAAAAGAGGAATAAATGAAGAGTATGGGATTAATAGATAAAAATTACTATACATAAAATAGGATTTACTATAGAGTATAGAGACTTATTTATATTCAACATCTTATAATAATCAATAATGGAAAATAATCTGAAAATTATATAACTGAATCACTTTGTTGTATACCCCAAATTAAGACAATATTGTAAATCAACTATACTTCAATCAAACAAGAAAAAAAAAAATGAACAAAAGCCTTCAGGGATTTTAATCTACTATTCAAAGTAAATAAGAACTGTTTGACATGTTGTAATATTATCTATCTATAAACTTGTGAAATAAAAGTCAAATTATTTTAAAACATAAAAATACTTTTCAGATTGACTTGGAAAGCAGTGTTTCTGCTTCAGGCAGACTTGAGACTATTCCAGGGGTCAGATGAGGGTCAACTTTTCTACATCATTTTAGTCAATACCACTTAGATCACTCTGCATGGCCAGAACTCCACAGGCAAACATTTACCTGAGTGTAAGATATGTATCTATAGAGTAGTAGGCTGGGACTGTTAGCCCCACAGCAGAAGAAACCACATTGCTTTATACAGAATGAAAATGTCTGTGCCTATTCACACATGCCATATCATCATGTTAGAAAGGTTCATACTATGCCTTAATTTTATTCCAGGATTTAATTTAAAACTTTAAAGCATTTTAACTCACAAAAACAGAACTGTGATTATTTGATTGATGATTTTTATCTTTATTAGAAAATAATGTTTGTGTTAAATACTCATTTTCTTTACCTTTACCTTTTATTGAGCATTGTAATCAACTAATAATCAAAGCTTAATTTATTTTAATGATCAAAACCTTACTGTGATTTTGAAAATTGCCAGAAATAGGTCAATCATTTTGAAAACAATTTAAATAAAATGTCTTCAGATGAGAGGAATAGAGTAGGCTTTAGCTCTCTAGTTCCTTTGCAAGTATATTGAAAACATAAGTGATTGTAATAGAATGGAGTTGATTACTCTGTTTTATCTTCTCACTTAGCCCTGTAGTTCATAATGATATGTAATTCTTATTTGGAAACCATAGTATGCTAATACTTAAATATGTCATATTTATTTATTTAATTAAAAGATAATATAGGGCTTCCCAGGTGATAAAGAATCTGCCTGCCAATGCAGGAGACACACAAGAGATGCATGCAGTTTCGATCTCTGGGTTGGGAAGAGCCCCTGGAGTAGGAAATGGCAAGATACTCCAATATTCTTGCCTGGAAAATCCTATGGGCAAAGGGGCCTAGAGGGCTACAGTCTGTGGGGTCACAAAGAGGTAGACATGACTGGGCACACACATACCACACACACATACACACAAAAGATAATAAATATTATATTAAAACTTAAAAATCAGGCAAAATTCAGGAATCCCTGATTGAAAACCTTTCTTCATACTGTGAGAACCTATTCCATGGTAGTATGGAATAAACATTGATTTTGGATTGGGTTCCACTGAATACTTCTCTTTTCCCTTTAGATTTGTAGATTTAGTCTCCCTTTGTCCTATATTTATGCGATCTGAAGAGAAGCCAGAGTCCCACCTTCCGCAGTTGGTCTTGCTGCTCTACCTGACAGAAAGATGAAAGACATCTGGAAGGATGTCCTTAAAACATTCCCTAACACTTCAGTCTAGATTGTACTTCTTGCACTTTCCTCAATAATGGAAGGACAGTTGGAAGGTGTTCCTCTTGCTCTCTCATGCCAGTGACTACAGCTGGTCTTGGATGTAGCAAATAGACATCCAATGTGTTTCTAAGGTGTCTGGGAACATCCTCATCAGGGGGAATCACTAATTTTAACTATGTCATCTGAATCCTGTTGCTAGTTCAATACACTACACAAATATTTTTTTGAATATGGATAATCACACACATAAAAATATAAAAGCAAATTTAATATTAGAAGTAACACATACACATAGTAAATTTATTCTTGTATACTACTTAAGACTACTTCTCAAAATGTTATTTTCAGATAATCTACATCAAAATTCCACATTGTGCTTGGTAAAAAGAATATACTTGGGCTGTATACCAGACCCATTAAATAAGAACTTCTGAGTATAGGACTCACAAACTCACATGACTATCATGTGATTATTATGGAAAATAAAGTTTGAGAGTCGTTGGCTTAATATGATGGCAAAGACAGTGTAAACTATGAAGGCTAAGAAACCTAAGCCTGGAGTTGAAACCTAAGGTGAAGGGTTCATAATATGAAGGAAGGAAGATTTGCCAAAGCAAGAAATACAGAATAAAGAAAGGGCAAGTGTTTCCCAGATGGAGCTAGTAGTAAAGATACCAAATGCCAATGAAGGAGATGTAAAAGACACAGGTTAGACACCTGGATTGGGAAGATCCCCTGGAGTAGGAAATGACAATCCACTCTAGTATTCTTTCTTGGAGAATCCCATGGACAGAGGAGCTTGGTTCATATAGTCCATAGGGTTGTAAAGACTTAGACACAACTGAAGTGACTTAGCATGCACACATGCGAATGGGGAGGATAGTAACTCCACCAATCAGCTAGTCTGTACTCTTCATAACACTATATCACCTCATGATTACTCTCAGCTCAATGGCTAAAAGTTTTCAGTCACCACTCCATCTCTTTGGACAGTCTTCCCACTGAAATTGTGAGGTGGTTCCAATATTGGCTTCTACCCCCATTGTTCACAAAATAATTGAGTCAAATAGAGCAAGTTAGCATCCAGTACTTTCTCCTTTCTTTTTTGTGCTCCAGATCTGGTGGAAAGGAGGAGGGGAAAGGAATATATCAAAGTTGCTACTTAAAGAGTCCCATGTTACTGTGACTATTTACTTTACCTTTCTACTAGCCTACGAGCGTCACTCTTCATTATTGAGGAAAGCAAAGAGAATATTATTGAGCTGACGTTCTATTAATTCACAATATATTTTTGTTACCACTTTTGTCCTCTTTTTCTCTCTCATACTCAAAATCTCCTTTGATCAGCTCTTACCTTCTATCTTCAAATGCACATAGACCCTTCCATCTTGATAAACTGTTTATCCTTACCCTCTCTCACCCTAGGGCTTCCCTGATAGCTCAGTTGGTAAAAAAAGTCTGCCTGCAACATGGGAGACCTGGGTTCGATCCTTGGGTTGGGAAGATCCCCCAGAGAAGGGAATGGCTACCCACTCCAGTATTCTGGCCTGGAGCATTCCATGGACTATACAGTCCATGTGGTCTCAGAGAGTCAGACACTTTCCAACTTTTTGGAAGTGAGCAACTTTCACTTTCACTTTCTCTCACCCTAATTAATTACTGTATTGTTTTTCTTCTTTCTTTCATTATCAAACTTCTCAAATAACTAGTGTTTATCTGCTGAACTCATTTTCTTGCAACCCTTTATTTCTAGCTCCACACTAAAGACACCACTCTCAAACATCACTGATAGTCTGATTTTCTAAATCAAATGACTTTTACTCTTTTTCATGTTGATTAAAAGCTATAAAAGGATTATGGAGTTTAATACATATCCTATGGGAATCCATTGGCCAAATAGTTAATTGATCACCAGTATTAGTATAATATTTGATAAAAGCCCATTGATCTGTCAATTGTTATTTGGACATAATTGGTTACATTTCATCAGCATTTGACTCTTCCCACTGTTGAATTCATAGCTTTATTTCTTATTTATTAAAATGAAGGATGAGAATTAAAAATCATAGTTTAGCATAATCTAAATAAAAAATCATATACATCTGTATTTAATAGATTCAGACATTTGTACAGTGTATAATGGGAAACAGTGGAAACAGTGGCTGACTTTATTTTTTGGGGCTCCAAAATCACTGCAGATGGTGATTGCAGCAATGAAATTAAATGACACTTACTCCTTGGAAGGAAAGTTATGACCAACCTAGACAGCATATTAAAAAGCAGAGACATTACTTTGCCAACAAAGGTCTGTCTAGTCAAGGCTATGGTTTTTCCAGTGGTCATGTATGGATGTGAGAGTTGGAATATAAAGAAAGCTGAATGCTGAATAATTGATGCTTTTGAACTGTGGTGTTGGAGAAGACTCTTGAGAGTCCCTTGGACTTCAAGGAGATCCAACCAGTCCATACTAAAGGAGATCAATCCTGGGTGTTTACTGGAAGGACTGATGTTGAAGCTGAAACTCTAATACTTTGGCCACCTGATGCGAAGAGCTGACTCATTTGAAAAGACCCTGATGCTGGGAAAGATTGAGGGCAGGAGAAGAAAGGGATGACAGAGGATGGGATGGGTGAATGGTGTCACCGACTCAATGGACATGAGTTTGGGTAAACTCCGGGAGTTGGTGATGGACAGGGAGGCCTGGCATGCTGCATTTCATGGGGTCGCAAAGAGTTGGACACAACTGAGCGACTGAACTGACACAATTGAATGGGCTTCCCTGAAGGCTCAGAATGTAAAGAAACTGCCTGCAATGTGGGAGACCTGGGTTTGATCCCTGGGTTGGGAAGATCACCTGGTGGAGGGCATAGCAAGTCACTCCAGTTTTCTTACAAGGAGAATCCCATGGACAGAGAAACCTGGCAGGCTACAGTCCATGGGTTCACAAAGAGTTGGACATGACTGAAAGATTAACATTTTCTTCACAGTGTGGAAGAGGGCTTCCCTGATGGCTCAGATGGTAAAAAAAATCTGCTTGCAATGCAAGAAACATGGGTTTGATCCTTGGGCCGAGAAGATCTTCTGGAGAAGGGAATGGAAACCCATTCCAGTATTCTTGCCTGGATAATCCCATGGACAGAGGAGCCTGGTGGGCTACAGTCCATGGGGTCCCAAAGAGTTGGATACGATTGGGTGACTTACACTACTATACAGTGTATAATACAGTTTTGTATTATTTATATACCATATACTGGAGGAGGAAATGGCAACCCACTCCAGTACTCTTTCCTGGAAAATCCCATGGATGGAGGAGCGTGCTAGGCTACAGTCCATGGGGTCGCAAAGAGTCGGACACAATTAACCAGCTTAACTTTCACTTTCATATACTATATATACACATTTGTAAGCATTTGCAAGTTAAATATTAGTGTATATTAGTAAAATATGCATATTAGTAAAATCCATGTCGTGTAATGGATGCATCCCTCATGTGTCAGTCAAGTTTGCTATATCTGATCATAGAGTACTTTAACTGATGAAGAGAATTCTCTACTTAAAATTTGTCAACATAAAAAAAAAGTTTTTGATTTGCTTTGCTCAAATCTTACAAAATATGTACAATGTTTAATAATGAAATTAAAAAATATTAAAAAGTTAAAATGTATTATAGAATATTGGAATAGAGAATAACATGCTTCAGTTTTTTAGATTTTCAATTTAATATTAACATTTCTAGAAATAGAAAGGATTACTTTGTATTTTATGACAAAAAATGAATAATTGTCTTAATTATTCCTTAATCTCATACATATATTGATCAGAAACTCTTGAATCAAATGCACTATACTAATGAGTTGTGTTTATTAGGATGATATTAAAATTTATTCAAGACTATTTGCAGCAAGCTGATATTTAAACAATCAGCCTGGATATGTTTTCTCTTTGATAGTACATCAACTTGCTGCTGGGATGCTCAAGGCTGGGAGATCTGTTTCAATACACAGGAAACTGAACTTATCCCTTAATGCCAATCAGTGTGGAAGCTAAAATAGGTCTTTATGTAGCAGGAAAATAATACTTACACCTGCAAATTTCTTTCAATAATTTTATGTTTTGCTGTACATTTCTAGGTAAAAAGCATATTTTCCATAGCTCTTTGATTCACTTAATATCTTTTATATCTTCTTGTCTGTAAAATGCTACTGTGTTTCCCATAGACAATACTAGCATTGCTCTTCCCAAACACATTTCATTAGTGTGACCAAAGTGTAGTAGCACGCTACCATGTCATTCTCTGTTTAGTGACGCTATATTCAAGTCTGCTGATTTTTAACACAGAATGGTTGGGGCTTTATAATGGATAGTGCCAAGTGTATAAGCAGCATATGTGGGATAATTTGGGCTCTGAGATATCATTTGTTCTTAGATATTTTCTCACTGATTTTCTATTATATTTGCACAGATTCATTTACCATGTGAATAGTTACTATTTTGGATAATTTGGATATTATGAAAAGATTGAAGAATTGAGATATGGAAGATGGAATATGTATGTGTGTGTGTATGTGTACAAGTATAAAGACAGAAACCTCTAGAACTGTGTCAGCTCTTCTTTCCCTCTGCTAATTTTTTCTAACTATGATAGGCTCAGATGTTCCTGTTTTTCCAAAGTTAGGACAATTGCAATAGTTTATTATAACCATCCTTTACATTGAGTGTTTTGAAACAACTAATCAACAAATGAGTAAAAATAAAATGTTTTCAAATAGAAAGGCATGGTAAAGTGATTGTTGATGAAGGCTGCTTTCCTTAAAATAAACAATTGAGACAAAAGCCAGGGATTATGCTTATACAGCAGCAGCAGCGGCATGCTTACAGAGATACTAAATAAATTTAATAAATATTGGTCATGTAAAAATAGTAACATAACAAACAAATACAAATGAAAGATGGTTGAACATAGGTAGGAGACAATATAAGGGCACTATATGCCATATCTTATAAAGCACAAAACCGACCAGCATTTTTTAAAATGAAACATACAGGGGGAGCAAGATGGTAGAGTAGGAGGAAATGGAACTCATCCTCCCCAAGAACACACAAAAAATAAATACACATGTAGACAATTCTCACAGAGAACTAACTAAAAACTGGCAGAAGACATTCTATATAAACAAAACTTCAAGAAATATCTCCACATAACCAAGAAGGATGGGAAAAAAGGCATCAGATCAGGACCTGGGAGGGATATGTAACAGCAAAGTAGTCTGTATGGGCAGACCCTAGCCCTTAGGAGTGAGTAGGTCAAGCCACAATCTCGAATCACAGTCCTGAGGTCCTGCAAGTACTTTGTCTGCTGGCAGAACCACTGGGATGGAGACAAGAGCTAGAGAAAACTAGACTGTATTTGTGAGGACCACCTGAAAGCTGCTTTGCCAACAATCAAGGCAGAGAGAGCCTTGCACTGCTGGCTGCCAACTCACCCCAATCCCCAGCCTGAATGGGGTGAACACGATGGCCCACTCACTCCACACTACAGTCCTGCACTAGATTGGGGATACACACCACAGAGAAAGAGACACGACTTTGAGCTGGTTCTGGGTAGAACAAAGACATTTCGATAGGCAGTCCTCTGTGATTGCATGAGCCTGACTTATTTCATTAGACCCCTTCCCAGACAGTGCAGCAATAGCCATGGAGCAGGGAGGAAGTCTCACCTCACATCCTGCACAAGTTTTAAACTCCCCAACACCAACCACATACCCTTTAAGGGGATAACAACCAGCACACACTGAGGAAAGATGTGGCTGGCATCCATATTAAAACCAGAACTCATAACAAAGACATCAGATACACAGTCTAAACAGGGATGCTCCCACAGAAAAAGACCCCTTCAAGATCACAGTATATAACTCTTTCTTCAAAATGCCCAGAGACAGCACAAGTTAAGTAAAATGAAAAGACAGAGAAACTACTCTCAATTGAAAGAGCAAGAGAAATTCCCTGAAAGAACAGATAATGAGACAAAACTCACCAATCCACCAGATCCCAAGTTAAAACCAGACAAAACTACAAAAGCTACTTTAAATTGTCTTTTATACTATCCAATTTGTATATAATATTAGGATACATTTCTCTGAGTTACCATTTTCTGAGGTAAGGTGACAGGGGTTATGAGTTGCAGTACATCAATAGCAAATATCACCAACTTGAACCCATGAATCCAGAGAATATATGCTTTATTTGTCCCCAATTCTTTTTCAGTTGAATATGAATGTTTTATTGTGTAGTGTGCACTTCTTAGTAAACTGCAAGCCAAACCACTTTCTGTTACTCCTACTATGCCGTTTCAGGCATTTATGGTAATAGTTCAGCCTTGTAGATACTTGAATTTGGATGACTAAGCTATCTATTTTCTTGGGCTCCAAAATCACTGTGGATGGTGACTGCAGCCATGAAATGAAAAGACACTTGCTCCTTGGGAGAAAAACTATGACAAACCTCAACAGCAGAGTGAAAAGCAAAGACATCACTTTGTCAGCAGTCTTTGCTGTCAAAGCTCCATATAGTCAAAGCTATGATTTTTTTCAGTAGTCATGTCCAGATGTGAGAGTTGGACCATAAAAAAGGATGAGTGCCAAATAATTCATGCTTTCAAATTGGGTGCTGAAGAAGACTCTTGAAAGTCCCTTGGACTGCAAGAAGATCAAACTAGTCAATCCTAAAAGGAAATCAACACTGAATATTCATTGGAAGGACTGATGCTGAAGCGGAAGCTCCAATACTTTGGCCACCTGGTGTGAAGAGCTGACTCAATTGAAAATGCCTGGTGCTGGGAAAGATTGAGGGCAAAAGAAGAGAGTGGCAAAGGATAAGATGGTTGGATAGCATCGCTGACTCAATGGATATGAATTTGAACAAAGTCCAGGATATAGTGGAGGACAAAGGAGCTTGCCATCTACAGTCCATGGACTTGTAGAGTAGGACACGACTTAGTGACTGAACAATAGGTCACCTCAAACCCAGAATGACTAAAATGGAATTTATTGTCTTCCTTACTACACTTGCTTCTTCTGCTGGGCTTTCTATCTCAATTGGTTACGTTTGAATCTACTCAGCCTCTTAATTTTGAAATTATAGAACAAAAGATGTGTTGGTTGGTTTTGCACTGCATAACTCTGAAGGATGCCATTCATATAGTAATCTCTGTGAATGGAGCCGAATGTACAGTGTACAGCTTGAATAACTGAGCATGGCAGTTATTCTGCCATGTTATACTCCTCTCAAGAGCTCTAAAGGGACAATATTTTGAGTATAGACTGTTATAGGTGAAAATGATAATGCAGGAAGGATTTTGTATTAAACATATACATTTTAACCCTGCATACAGATGAGTGTGGTGTGTAGCTGTGTGCATATGTGTTTGGTAGAGAGTATCCAAAGATAAACCTCAACAATCCCCTCTCCCTGTATGCAAATGTTGCTCCTCACATCAAGAGGTGGTACTTATTTCCCTTTCTCTTGAATCTGGCGATGATTTCATTACTCCCCTTGGCCTATGGAATATTATTAAAAGAGATACAACTGAAGACTTGCCAAGTCTTGAAAGCAGTGCACGAATACTGGACCTTGTCCTTTGAAACACTCCTTCTTAGAACCTAGCTGCCATGTTTGAGAAATATACAAAAAGGCATGTTAGTTAATAGACCCAGCTGAGATCCAAACTGACATTAGTATCGATTTGATAATCATGTCAACTAGCCACCTTGGACATTATAGCTCAGTCAAGTTCCCAAAGGACTATAGCCCTATTTGTAGTCACAGGATTGACCCAGGAGCAGAAGCATTGACCAGCTGAACAAGTCTCCAAAGAGAGTCATTAGAAATAATAACTGCTCCTTTTATTCACTAAGTTTATTGTGGTTGCTACCCAGGGATAGATAAGTAAGACAGTATATATGTGTGTGTGTGTGTGTGTGTACAAGAGTGTGTATTTAATTTATCTCTTTAAGGAGCCTAAGGTAAAGGCAAATAACACCATGAGCTAAAAGTGGTATGCATACTTTTGGTGGAAACAGTTTCCAAAACAGTTATCTGCAATATTCAGTAAAACCACCTGCTACAGCCATGGGATAAAGAATAGAAAAGAGAGGAGAATGTCCCAGAGGTGAGGAGAACAGGCCTGATCCTGGGTGGAAAAATGTGGACAATGAGTCTCATGATCTAAGCTTCTGGTTATCCTTTTACATGTAATGTGTGCATGTGTGCTAAGTCGCTTCAGTCATGTCCGACTCTTTATGGCACCAGGGACTGTAGCCCACCAGGTTCCTCTGTCCATGGGATGCTCTAGGCAAGAATACTGGAGTGGGTCGTCATGCCCTACTCCAAGGGATCTTCCTGACCTAGGGATCAAATCTGCATCTCTTATGTCTCCTGCATTTCAGGCAGATTCTTTACCACTAGTGCCACCTGGAAAGTCCTTTGTATGTCGTACCTATGTCTACCTAACTAAGTTGATAAAACTTCAAGTAAGTGAATGAAAGTGAAGCAAGTGAAGACTGAGAAGTTCTCAATATTTCTTCTACCTTTAAATTCCATAAATGGAGTCTCTACAATCTGCTGACTTGTCTATAAGATTTGAAAACCTGCTGAGATGTAGCTTGTTATATACTTGACTGGAAACATCATGACCTCCATGGGAACTAGGAACCAGCAGGGAGAAGTTTGCTTTTCTCTTCCCACTCCTTATCTCATGTGTCTTTTGAATTTTGTATAAATGACCTTGATACAACACAATGTTCATTGAGGAAACTTAGATAAATCTTAGCATTTTGAAATTCAAGTCCAATGCAATTCCCATTCTACTTACACTATTTTATAGTCTTTTCATCTTTAAGACTAAACCACTACATTAGTTTCCTAAATCATTACCTTGTCTATAGTTTCAATGTGTGTGTGTGTGTGTGTGTGTGTGTTCAGTCATGTTCAACTCTTTGAAACATGGACAGTAGCCTGCTAGGTTCCTCTGTCCATGGAATTTTTCCAAGCAATTATACTGGAATGGATGGCCATTTCCTACTCTGGGGGATCTTCCTGATACAAGGGTTGAACCCGTGTCTCCTGCATTGGCAGGGGGATTCTTTACCACTAGCACCATCAAGCTTCTATTTCCTTCCACTAACACACCATCTGCTGTCAGTGATCTTTTAAAACACAAATCAGTCACTTTACTGCCCAATAAGAAAATGTGCCATTGAATTTCTCAACACACAGAATGGAGTAATTGTTAAGAGCAACAGAGATGGGAGATCCTAGATCTCAGGCTAAGGAGTTTGGATTTTATTTAATATGGAATAAGTATAATAATTTTTCAGGAGGGAGTAAAATAATTAAAGCTGTGTTTCAAAAATGTCTTCCAGTACCCGATCCATTAATTTCTCCTGATTTTAACAAAGCTCCTAGTTTTAAATCATAGCAACTATTTTTTTGTGGGTCTATTTTATATCCTTTTCCACTTTAATCTGCACATGTTTCATGCTCCAATTCACTTTCATGGTCCCATGTTTCCCTAACTCAATCCCCCACAGCCACTTTACTTATCTCTGTTTGAGTCTACAACTTTAAATTCATATTTATAAATAGATAAAAAAGCTTTCTGCTTCTCTACTCCCAATTTATGTCATCTAAAGAAAGTAGACCTACAAGATCTTTTAGAACTAACACCCCAAAAAAGATGTCCTTTTTATTATTGGGGACTGGAATGCAAAAGTAGGAAGTCAAGAAACACCTGGAGTAACAGGCAAATTTGGCCTTGGAGTACAGAATGAAGCAGGGCAAAGGCTAATAGAGTTTTGCCAAGAGAACATACAGGTCATAGTAATCACCCTCTTCCAACAACACAAGAGAAGACTCTACACATGGACATCACCAGATGGCCAACACTGAAATCAGATTGATTATATTCTTTGCAGCCAAAGATGGAGAAGCTCTATATAGTCAGCAAAAACAAGACAAGGAACTGACTGTGGCTTAGATCATGAAATCCTTATTGCCAAATTCAGATTTAAATTGAAGAAAGTAGGGGATACCACTAGACCATTCAGGTATGACCTAAATCAAATCCCTTACAGTTATGCAGTGGAACTGACAAATAGATTTAAGGGACTAGATCTGCAGACAAAGTGCCTGATGAACAACAGACAGAGGTTCATGACACTGTACAAGAGACAGGGATCAAGACCATCCCCACAAAAAAGAAATGAAAAATGGAAAATGGCTGTCTGAGGAGGACTCACAAATAACTGTGAAAAGAAGAAAAGCAAAAAGCAGAGGAGAAAAGGAAAGATATATCCATTTGAATGCAGAGTTCCAAAGAATAGCAAGGAGAGATAAGAAAGCCTTCCTCAGGGATAAATGCAAAGAAATAGAGGAAAACAACAGAATGGGAGAGACTAGAGATCACTTCAGGAAAATTAGAGATATGAAGGGAACATTTCATGCAAAGATGGGCTCAATAAAGGACACAAATGGAATGGACCTAACAGAAGAAGATATTAAGAAGAGGCGGCAAGAATACACAGAAGAACTGTACAAAAAAGATCTTCATGACCTAGATAATCACAATGGTGTGATCACTCACCTAGAGCCAAACATCCTGCAATGTGAAGTCACATGAGCCTTAGGAAGCATCACTATGAACAAAGTTAGAGGAGGTGATGGAATTCCAGTTGAGCTATTTCAAATCCTGAAAGATGATGCTGTGAAAGTGCTGCCCTAAATATGCCAGCAAATTTGGAAAACTCAGCAGTGGCCACAGGACTGAAAAAATGTCAGTTTTCATTTCAGTCCCAAAGAAAGGCAATGCCAAAGAATGCTCAAAGTACTGCACAATTGCACTCATCTCACATGCTAGTGAAGTAATGCTCAAAATTCTCCAAGCCAGGCTTCAACAATACGTGAACTGTGAACTTTCAGATTTTCAAGCTGATTTTAGAAAAGGCAGAGGAACCAGAGATCAAATTGTCAACATCCACTGGATCATCGAAAAAACAAGAGAGCTCCAGAAAAAACATCTATTTCTGCTTTATTGACTATGCCAAAACCTTTGACTATGTGGATCACAACACACTGTGGAAAATTCTGAAAGAGATGGGAATACCAGACCACCTGACCTGCTTCTTGAGAATCCTGTATGCAGGTCAGGAAGCAACAGTTAAAACTGGACATGGAATAACAGACTGGTTCCAGATAGGAAAAGGAGTACGTCAAGGCTGTATATTGTCACGCTGCTTATTTAACTTATATGCAGAGTACATGGTGAGAAACACTGACCTGGACAAAGCACAAGATGGAATCAAGATTGCTGGGAGAAATATCAATAACCTCAGATATTCAGATGACACCACCCTTATGGCAGAAAGTGAAGAAGAGCCTCTTGATGAAGGTGAAAGAGAAGAGTGAAAAAGTTGGCTTAAAGTGCAACATTCAGAAAACTAAGATCATGGCATCTGGTCCCATCACTTCATGGCAAATAGATGGGGTAACAGTGGTTGACTATTTTTTTGGGCTTCAAAATCACTGCAGATGATGATTGCAGCCATGAAATTAAAAGATGCTTACTCCTTGCAAGGAAAGTTATGACCAACCTAGGCAGCGTATTAAAAAGCAGAGACATTACTTTGTCAACAAATGTCCGTCTAGTCAAGGTTATGGTTTTTCCAGTTGTCATGTATGGATGTGAGAGTAGGACTATAAAGAAAGCTGAGCACAGAAGAATTGATGTTTTTGAACTGTGGTGTTCGAGAAGACTCTTGAGAGTCCCTTGGACTGTAAGGAGATCCAACCAGTCCAACCTAAAGGAGATCAGTCCTGGGTGTTCATTGGAAGGACTGAGGCTGAGGCTGAAATTCCAATACTTTGGCCACGTTATGTGAAGAGCTGACTCATTTGAAAAGACGCGGATGCTGGGAAAGTTTGAGGGCAGGAGGAGAAGGGGACAACAGAGGATGAGTAGTTAGAAGGTGTCAGCGACACAATGGTTATGAGTTTGAGTCAACTCTGGGAGTTAATGATGAACAGGGAGGCCCGGCACGCTGTGGTTCATGGGGTCACAAAGAGTCAGACACAACTGACAGACTGAACTGAATTGAAGTGAAAGAAAGTGGAAACAATTGCAGTGGATGAGAAAATATTTCCCATTTCTTTGAACATCTCTCGAGACAAATATCAGGACCTCTGTCAATATATATGAAGTGAAATAGGGAATATATCTTATAACTGGGCCATTTTAAGTGGTCTTTGTAGCAAGGTCTTCCCAGGTTGTGCTAGTGGTAAAGAGCACACCAGCCAATGCAGGAGACAAAATAGATGCTGTTTCAATTTCTCGATTGGGAAAATTCCCTGGATGAAGAAATGGCATTCACTCCAGTATTCCTGCTAAGAAAATCCCATGGACAGTGGAGCCTGGAAGGGTACAATCCATAGAGGTGCAAAGAGCTGGACACAACTGCGTGTCTGAGCATGTGCATGTGCTGGTATGAGTACTAAATGCGGCTAGTTGATCATGTTTCAGTTTAAACAACCTGGCACAGTCCCTTTGTTTTCCACAGTGACAACTGCAAGATTTATTTCCAGAAGCCAGCAGTTATTGCTACTTTTGTCACTGGCTGATGAGGTTTGTAAATAAAATCATTCTACAGATGTTCTCTGAAGTCTTCTCAATTTTTAACAGATTCACTGAGTAAGAAGATTACATATTAGGAGACATTTCTTGACTCCATGTCACTCCTGCTAAAGAATTAGTTCTTGCATTGTCAGAAATCAGGACATCAACTTAAAATGGACTTGATTTTTCAATTCCTAATTTTAGACATGTCCTCAGTTAAAATCTCTCTCTTACTTGCAAATTGGATGGTTTTCCATAAGTTACTAAACCTTAATGCGTTTTACTCTTCTCATCTGTAAAAGAGTTATAGTGGTATCTCCTTTATACCATTATACTTTATACCATAAATAATTAGAGATTATCAGTCTGTGTAAGTGTGTATATGTGAACATCACTGACATAGTACCCAATAAATAGAGCTGTTATTTTTAGGTGATTCTATGACTCTTTTCCCTATTGTAAGTCTGTCTGGGAATACTGGGAACTCTATGTCCTCCTTCCCATTAAGGAGAAATTTTCAGTTTGTAACATCAATAAGCTATTCTCTGAGATAAATCTGAAAATTGTCTGTATACATTTAAGATGCTGAATATAAGGAATCTCATGTCAAAAATCACATCTTGTGACTCTGCATAGAACAGGAGGTAATCCCCTATGACATGAGGCTATAATGTTTTCAGATAAACCATTTCTCAAGAATTGTACTACAGATCTTTAAAAGTTTTGTTACACCATGTGTGAAAAATCAGATCATGGGGCACACAAAAATTGAAAATCTGAAATCCTAACACTTATTGAAAACACAGATTTGCCTCACCAGTCTTTCATGTTCTAGAAAGTCTGTTGACTGGCAAAATGTCATGTTTAAATTTCTCCTTATTTTGAATTGTGATCAGGAGATACAAGCTTCCTTAAATATGATTTTCATCTATTTTAGTAGCCTCTCTACCATGTACTGCCAGCCTCAGTGTTGCTAAGCACTAGCAACAGTGCTTAGCCACATTTCCAATGTATGGAATCATCTGGGTACATACCACATACAGAGTTGGAGGTGGCTATTGTGCCAACCACAGTTTCTCATGCATAAAAGATGTATGCTTGGCTACATTATTTGTCCACATTTAAAATTGTGTCTGGACTTAGCATGAATACTGTGTCTCTTAAATAGACCAAAACAGCTAGGGAGACTTTATTTTCCCTTCAACAACACCCAGAAGCACTTGATCAGTTGAAGAATAAATTAAATTTTGTGGAGTAGTAACAATAATATATTTGAAATATCCATAGCTGTCACCCTTCACCTGTATTTTAAAATGACTAATCCTATTTAATTCATATTTGTGATGTCAATTGTCAGGTAGAAATAAAATCTTGTGGACATGTTTTAATGGCTAAAAATAGTGTTACAAAAAATTCTAACTGAAAAAGCAGACCTACTTCACTGATGATATCTTAAGAAGGCACAACATATTAGAATTGTTTGCTGCATTTTTTTAAATTATGTGCACTAAAATTCTTTATACCAGAAACATATCAAGTAATTTGACAGAATCTGGGACTCACTATTGAATTGTTGTATATGTAAGAAAGCAAATTCAGTTAACAAACATTGATTTAAATACAAATTATTATTTAAAAATATTTGTGCAGTATACTAGAACATAAGGAGGCTTAATAAGTGAATATTTTTGCTTTTGGATATCACCGTTAGTTTCCCCTCTGTTCTTTTGATGATGAAGATTATAAAATAATCAGCAGTAATATCATATAGCTCTATTTACTCTCAAGCTTTGTAACACTGATGAAAGAAGAGAATTACAGAATTTTTTTTTTTTTAAATTTTTTAGCTCTCATTTTCTTTTACTTGTTGAAAGACAGTTATACCAGAATAGCTATGCCATTCTTTTCTCATCCTCTGATTACTAATTAAAATTACAATAATTTAGTAAATCCATGAAATGAAAAGGATTGATTTTAAGATAAGTTGCTTTAACATGAGAAATTTTTCCAAAAATAGAAATTTAACTTTAGGTTATTTCACCAGTTTGCTGTTTTTTCTTCTATATGTTTTATAATTTGCTTCATTGTGATCAGTTAGCAATGTAATTTAGCAAATACTATGTCACTGACATTGGTATCTCATATTGAATTAAATTGGTAGGCCCAGGATAGAGCGACTCCTGCTGTGTTCCCTGAAGGTATTCAGGATGCTGAAGGTATTCAGGATGGAGAAAAACAGGATAGTGGCCCTAGACAGTCAAGGTGTCTATCAAATGATTTCGGCAAGCCCAGACTCTTGCATCATGTCACATATCGGAAAGCCCTAAATTCATTAACTTGAGATATTTTCTTTAATTAACAATATCTTTTGATGTTCTGACTACTTGGCTTTTGTTGTAAAAATACCTGTATATCCTGGCTCATTCCTCACCTCTTTGGGGTAGTCCCTCAGAGCTCTTTGAGAGGTTGCATCCAGGGTTTAAGCCCTTAGCAAGTTCATAAACATAATCCTCAGTGTTTAGGTTGTGCTTTTTTTTTTTTTCCAATCAACACTCTTTAGTCCCTGTAAATACTCTATTTAACCAGAAGCCTAGTCATTCTTCAAACATCTAGTTTGAAAAAACATTCTTGAAACATCTAATCATTCTTCAAACATTAAGCCAACTCTGGGATTTATACTTATTTTTGTGTTCTTTATTCATTTTCTATTTTTTCTCTTTCTTATTTCTTATCCTTCATCTTATAAAAGCTTTCTGCCTTCTGCCTCATTTTTCAGTTCTCTGGAAGTTGGGAACAAAGACTGCTCACTTCAGGAAGTGTTAGATAAAGTTTGTTTGTAAATTTTCTTCCTTAATCATCTTAAACACTTGTGTATAACAAAATATTATTTTTATTGCAATATTTTTTGAATTCTTTGTTTAATGCATATTTTTGGAATCTGTTCAAATTTCAAGTAGACATTTTAGAATTTCCCAAGCTTGAAACCCATTTTATTCAATATTTTCAAGTGCAGCCTAGATATTCTGTTAGGTCATTTGAAAGCAATCACTAAGCTTAAACACTTCTGCTTTGGAATCTTTGGAGCTTTGCAAACAATGTTGCTCAATTAACATATGAAGGAACCTCCATTTCATCTTTAGAATGTGAGTCTTTTCCTATTTTGGATCTCCATAGGCCTTCCCTTCCTTAAAATTTTATCATTGTTCTGGTTAAACATGGCAGACTGAATACAGATGATTATTTTTGCTTCCTCCTGAAATTCAACTAAAATGACATTGCACTCAGGGAAAAACCCACAGAAGTACAGAAAATTGGATAAGATATGAGAGCACACTTGAGATATCAATAACGTATTGGAAGCTGAAAATATAGTGACTTATTTAGACAAGCAGAGGCAGATGAAAGCTGTGTGTTTGAAATGGAGGAAGCAAGAATCAAGACAAATAATGCTGCAAAACATCAACGTCTCAGGATTTGGAGGTGTCAGTTACTTCTGAAGGATGGACAATCAGTAGGACTAAATAACAGAAATAGAGTGGGTTAGTCTTCCAGATTTTCTCTTTAATCCTGCCAGGAAACAGTTAGTTTACTGCCTGAGGAGGATAACAGCAAAACTGAGGGTAAGGGCACTGTATTAAACAGAAGGAATAAGGTGAAAATCTATATGTTAAAAGGTGAAAAAAAAAAAAAAAAAGGTGAAGAATCTCAGTCCCTTTTTCAAACTCATTTCCAAGAATTGTGGCCATTAAGGTCGCATGCAATAGACAAGAGACTGATGATTCTTCCTGGGGATATTGAGTAGTCCAAGAACTTAAAGATTTAGTCCTTAGTCCAAGATCTAAGGAGTTGAAACAGTAGATTCTTCCCTACTCATTCTGTAATGATGCAAATCACTTGACAAGCTTCAGCCATTGCTATAAAGCTTCTAGGCATTTTTTGTTTGTTTGTTTTTTTGGTTGTTGTTATTATCTCGATTTTAAATAAGGACAAATAGACAAGAAATATCACAGTCAAAAAAGTCTGTAAGATTAAAGATGGAGATCAAAATAAAAAAAGAACTTAAAGGGAACACAGAAATTCTTGGAACAGAAGAAGACTCAGAGCTAAGACAAAGTACTGTACTCATGAAGCAAAAAAGAGTAAGTTTTTGAGAAGAAACATTCAGAAATTTAAAAGAACAAACTTAGAACTTAAATTTGGAAAAAAAAATGACAGCAGAAATTAAAAATTTAATAACCAAGTTAGAAGAGAAAGTTAAGAAAAATCTCTTAAAGTACACAAATAGAAACAAGAGAGGAAACATAAGAAAAATTAGAAGATAAGTCTAGAAAATCTTTTGATTAAATGATGAGACTTTTATAAAGGAAAGCACAGAACACAGAGAAGAAAAAATTACCAAAGAAACAATAAGAAAATTTCTCAGAAATGAAAGGCGAGAATTTTGAAACAATTTACTCTAAACAAGTAGTTTAAGAATAAATGTTTATCTCACACCTATCTTCAGGAGACAATTCTTCATGACCTTTCATATTTATGCATATTTTGGAGAACTACCTTTGTTCCAGGCTATTTTTTCATAGATTGTTTTATAGCAAACAGCCTTGAAAAATATAAATAAAATTCACGACTGGGGCAAAGAGTAGGTTTGTTTAATGCTCTGGAAGTAAAAGAGTGTCTCCTCTGGTGCACAGGGTTAGGCATGTCTACTGCCCATGAAAAAGATTCAGGATCCCTCAGCCCAGGGCTCCTTTTCTTAGATGAAACATACTGTGTATGCAGGTGTCACTTGACCCTTTTTGTTTCATCTTCTGGAAATTGGAGCGTGGGAAGTGGACATAAAAATGATGATACTCTAGCTGCTCTGATTGCTATGAGTAATAAACTGTCTTTCATCTTTGATCCAGGAGAATTTTGTCTTCTTCCAGCGTTCATAAAACAATATCAGGATAACTATTTAGCTTACAGACAGGGTGCAATCTCAGATCCATTACAATTCTTGACAGTTTTGACAGTGAGGATGAGATGTGGAGAGGTAATGGCATTCTGAGAGCAGAAGGGTCTTTCAACCAAAGGCTGGTTTACAAGCTTTAAAGGAAATCCATAGGCATCAGTAGCAAAATTGTTGACATGCAAGGCAGTAAATTATCCCATGCCTATTAGTGAGGAGGAATTGAAGACATGGTTGCTGACTGAGTAACAAGATGTGGGTTCAAAGACAGCTGCCCAAAGAGTGCCCTGAGTGTATGTTAGTCACTCAGTTGTACTGGAGTGGGTAGCTATTTCCTTCTCTAGGAGATCTTCCTGATCTGGAGATTAAACTCACAGAGATTGAACACATGTCTCCCGCATAGCAGGCAGATTCTTGATCATCTGAACCACCAAGGAAGCCCCAATTTTCCCTGACAGAGTCCCAGACAGAGGACTTCTTTGCCAGTGTGATATGCAGTCTCAGGTCTGCCTTATTGTAACAAACATTACTACTGTTCATTCTGGGCTTCCCAGATGGCTCAGTGGTAAAGAACCCATTCCTGCCAATGCAGGAGACATAGGAGATGTGAGTTAGACTCCTTGGTCGGAAAGATCCCCTGGAGAAGGGCATAGCAATCCACTTCAGTATTCTTGCCTGAAAAATCCCATGGACAGTGAGAGGGTAACAGGCAGGAAGGCCAGGGGTCTCCAAATGGAGGAAAGAGGCTGCAAGTGCCAGACATTTTTATCTTTCTTAAATGGCAGGAGAAAAACTAAAAACAAAAAACAAACCAGCGATATTTTTTCTTCTCTATACAAATTTAAAAGGAGGTTTCTCTTAAAACGCTGTGTTGCCATGACACCTGGTCTCACCTGAAGCTAACTACTCTCAAACCTTGAGTTAACCAATACATTTTTTTCTTATGGAAATGTTGTCTTAAGCTATGTTAATGTACCCCAGACTCTATCTTCAAGTTGGTTCCGCCAAACGGCCTCACTTACTTACTCAGATATTGTTCCCTAATCTATGTAAACGAAACTATTTGTTGGTATTCTGCCCTTCTACAAGATTCAAGTCAATCGTTTTATGGCCAGGGATGAATTATCTGGTGCCATTCTAAATTTTATGATATTCCTTTCTTTTCATTAACAGACTGTGAGTGACTATATAACATATAGCTAAAGACTAGGAGGGGGGTACTCTTTTGCCCACTTCTGATGCCTATGTCAGAAGCTTTCTCTATCTCCTTTATACTTTAATAAAACTTTATTACACAAAAGCTCTGAGCTATCCAGCCTCATCTCTGGCCCCGGATTGAATTCATCTCCTCCGGAGGCCAAGAATCCCGGCGTCTTATCGTTCAGCAACAACCTTGCAACAGGGGAGACTGTCCAAAGGGTTACAGACCATAGGGTTGCAAAGAGTTGGACACGACTGAAGCGACTTAGCATGTAGGCATGTACTGCTCATTTTGTGGGGTAAGAAGGTGTTCCTACATTTCAGATAATAGTTTCAGGATTTTGCAGTCTCACTAAGAATTTGTTTGCAAAATGGAGCTGGGTTATATAATGTTTTTAAGGAAGTATGTTAACAGCAAGGCCATCATCAGGCTTAGCCTTTCTTGCAGTCTACCCTGACAAACTCTAATCCATTCACAGAAGATAACAGAAGAACTCAGAGTTTTGTTTTTGTTTTGTAGTGGACGCTGGTTTCTAAATGGGAGCTTTTGCCCTTTTGGGTATATTTCCTTGAATTAGATAAACTTTAATCAGAAACTACAGCTGAAGCATTGAGTAGTGTGGGGGCTCTCAGTGCCCTGGATTTGGCTGTAATGTTGTTTCAGTTGACACTGAAGAATGAGAAACTGACCACAACTTGAGATGGAAAATGAAAGCCGCACCTAGCTGCTACAGAGCTGCTTTCTTCCTCAAGTCCTCTCCTTTCTCTGCAGCTCCTTCCCAGCGACCCCAGTGTCAGCTGCTTGAAGGGTAAAGATATTAAATGGTGGGGTTGGGTATCCTTAAGGGGAAATGAAGGTTATATACACGTATCTGAGTATGTCAAGGAGGGAAGGGAATTAAGTTTTAGAGCTCTGTTGTGTATAGGTGCCCATTATCCTACTCTTTCCTGCTCAGAAGAGGAAACACCACATTTAACTGATAAGATTTAAACAGAGTTCCCAGTGAGGAGAGAAGCTGAAATGACCTTGTGAGTCAGGTCTTTTGTGCTAATTCACTGTTATTTTTGTGCCTTCTACTGTAAAACACATCACTGGTATTGTATGCCTATACTATGAATGCTCACAAATACCACAGAGGGATGTTCCCAAATGGGAAGAGCTATAGTTGGAGAAGTGATAGTAACTTGGGGACTCCTCAATCTTAATGACCCTTTGAGATAATTGTCTCTGTGACTGATGATTTTGCCAATTGAAACTTCTGGCAAAAGAAGGCAATTTCTATTGAGAGATACCCTTGTGGTTTGGGACTCTTTTTTTTTTTTTTTTGTTGGAGGTTAATTACTTTACAATATTGTGCTGGGTGTTTGTCATACATCGACATAAATCTTTTGTGTCCCTGACACAGCTACCAGGTGCATGCTTTTGTAAAGGAGCTTTTGTTGCTGGGTTCTTGTTGAAATCAAGTGTCTGAAGGATAGTAGCTTTTAGACTCTGACCTGACATTCCTATCTTGGGGTAAGTCAACATGGACTCAATGTATAATAAGGTCAAAGTGACCAGCAAGCTTCAACTATTAGAAAGCAAAGAATGTCACTAGCATAGACACAGCAGCATATCAATTTTAGGTAAAGAAATTACACTGCCTGAACAGTCTCTGGCACAGTAATATCTCTAATTTACAGCAATTCTTCTGAATGCCTGGACCTAGTTTACTGCTGGTTACTGCTGTTTCAGCTAGGCTGAAGTCTAGTGATGTCCACTGAAATACTGCAGGTTTTACCAACCACACAATTGAAAATGGATGTGGTCATTTTGTTTAGTGAGCAGAACTCAAGTCTATTTCCATACCTCTGGCTAATGCTCTCCTTCATGAACCTCATTATATTTTTACTGACTCATAGGTGATTGCCAAAGGCCTTAGCTTTTTGGCCTGAAAATTGGAGACCTATAAATTGGCAGAATAGTGATACTCTCTTTGAGACCACAAATTGTGAGAGAAAATTGTGGTTGCTTATTAAACTGAGTCATTTACTTTTTTCAGTGACTAACAATGGGAATGAACCCATTCTCTGGAATAAGACTAGAATCAAAGGCTGATTGAGACTACACTACTCAGATTGCCACCATTGCTCCCTGGATGCATCATCGTACTGGTCATGACAAAATAGCCATCATCATCAACTGGGCATAAAATAAAGAGTCCCCATGTTAAAGGAAATGCCTGCCTTCAGATGACTGTGGCAAACTGTTCTAAATGGGGAGACAGGAGGAACAAGCTGGTGGAGGAGTAGCGGCATGTGGAGTACATCTCTGTCCATAGATACATCAGGAATGGATGTGTACCTTCATGATATGGTATACCATATAGTGTATACCTTCATAGTATACCATGATGTATACCTTAATGGATACCTTCAGACACAGAAGTGCTTGCAGAACATCAGCTAAGAGCAGAAAGGAGTACCTGACCACCAGAAAAGAATACATAGACCCAAGCAAAACTCAGTAGGATGAAGGAACTAGGGGGAAAAATAAGAGTGTTAGTAGGACTGGACCTGCCCTCAGCATGTGGGGCACCTGAAACAGGGGTCTGATCCCACACTAGGGCAATTGTCTGGGTCAGAGGAGAAACATTTAAGGCTGAGAGTGAAACAGCTGATCTGTGGCAGCCTAAATGGAATGAGAATCAGACAGTCTTTGCCGCAGCCATATGTACCCCGGACAGGGACACAGGTCCCCTAGAAGGTGCAGCAGCTGGGAGCTGGAGTATAGGGATTGTGGAGCAATCCCAGAGTGAGGGCTGCTGTTGACTGCAGAGAGACGGACTGAGAGGACGTGAGGGAGGAGATTGTCGTGGGAAGTGCCTGCCATCACCGTAGTCTCTATCTCCCCGCATGCCAGCATCAGCAGCTGGCCCATCAAGCTCAGGGAACAACAGAGTAGGACCCAGCCCAGGGCGCCCCTTTAAAGTGCCTGATGTGCTGAACAGCAAAGTAGGACCCCAGTCAGGGAGGCCCCTCTATGTGCCTCCCATGCTGAACAACAGAGAAGGATCCCAGGCAAGGGAGCCCTCTAAGAGCCTGAACAGGTGGAGCTATAGAGAAAGACTAGCCAAAGAAGCCTTCTGATTGCCAGTTAACAGAGGCTCAGAAAAAGACTCTGATAGGGCCATAGCTTCTGCAGCTGATGCACCCTGTGTCCCTGTACACTTGGCGCTGTCAGGGTCCCTGTGACTCAAGCAGCTGGGCCACCTTCCTGCTCAACCCTCAGTGGAGCAGAGCTGCCGCACGGGGAGTTGCTTCAATAATGTCCAACTCTTTGCAACCCTGTGGATTGTGGCCTGCCAGCCTTCTCTGTCAGCGGGGTTCTCCAGGCAAGAATACTGGAGTGGGTTGCCATAGCCTTCTAGAGCACTATATTTCCAGCTGCCCTATCCACCAACTCCAGTGAGTAACTGGTGCTGCCAGACACAGTGAAACCCAAGCAGCTGCACCACCTCCGCACTTGGCCCTCACTGGGGCAGACCCAAGTCCTCCAGGGAAGTCTCAGACACAAACCCCAGTGGACAACCACATGCAGAGGTTGAAATAAAACCACAATTGAAATCCAGGGGCAGTGTGGCTAAGGAAGAAGACCCTAAACCTTCCCGTTAGTTGTTAAATCCACAAGATCAACTAGGCAGACTCTGTGTCTATGGAACATATTGCAGGACATTGAAACCTCCCACAAAAGAAAACGTACCAGTTCTGATAGCTGTGAACATTGGAGGCAAGAACACACAGGAGTAAGACCAGATTAGAGTCTGAGCTGCCCCCTCAGCAGGTCCAGAGACCAGTGCAGTGTTGGAGGGCATCCAAGGGAGGCGAGGTAGAATATGACTCCCTGCAAGGGAAAGGATTCTGACAGGAGTGACTCCAGAAAACCATTTGTTATTCTTATATTTTGACTTGTTCTGTAGTTTTTTTCAATTTCTTTTTCTTTTTTCTCCCCCTTTCTTTTACCTCTGTTTTAGTTGCCAATTTTATTAGCACTATGACATCTAATTAAGCTTTTGAGTTTTTTTGTTGCTTGTTTGTTTGTTTTTTCAATCACACTTTTTACTGCTGTTATAAACATCTGCCTCTATGTTGGTCTTTTGCAGATCTGTGGAGTTTTCCTTTTTTCTCTTTTTTAATTTTAATTTTTCACTTTTTAAACCTATTATTATTTTTCTACATGTATTGATTTGTTTGCTTTTCCCACTGTTCTTTTCTCCTTGCAGTTAATCTTTAACATATATAAGTCTTCTTTATATACCTCTATTTAACTTTGCATTTGTATTCTTTCTTTTTTCTCTTTCGTTTTCTTTCCTCACCATATTCGTTAGTTTTGGTTTCATTGCTTTGCTCCCCAGTTGGCACCTCACTTTAGTTTTGTATTCCAGTTTGTGCTTTAGTTAGTTATGTTCTTAACTGGTGGATATCATTTTTAGTTTCCTTTGTTTGCCTGGCCAAGTTACTGTAGTTTATTTTGGCTGGACTGTTTTGATTTGCTTATGGATTATATGTCTGTGTGTATATTCTATTATTTTAATTATGATTTGCTTGATCTTGTAACTGCCATTTGTCTGAGGTTCATCTTTGGTTCCTCCTTTTTGGGTATTTGTGTTAATTCCATTAAATGCCATAACAAACCACCTGTGAAATCTCTGTTCTTGGCCAAAGATCAAGCTATGAGCCTTTGGAGTGGGAGCATTGACTCCAAGACACTAGACAACCAGAGAACTCCTAACCTTGGGAGGATCAAATAGTGGGAATTCCCCAAAACGCAACCACTTGTATGGAAGACCTGGCATCACCCTTACTGCCAGTAGAACCCTGTTCTGGATGCCTCATTCAAACAACAAACAAGACAAAAATACAAACCCAATCCTCAGCAGACAAGATTGCCACTTCACTCAAACTTGCCCATCAGAGGGGGAAAAAAAAAACCTCAGCACAAATCTCACCCTACATAAAGCTTACACAAACTAATGGACCAACATTAGGAGGGTAGAAACCAAAACGAAGAAAGAATTCAGCCTTGAAGCCTGGAAAAATGAGACTTCAAATATAACAAGTTTAAACAAAATAATGAAAGGCAAAGAAATACCACACAAGTGAAGGAACAAACTAGAAACACAGGAGTCCAAATAAATGAAGAGGAAATAGGCAAACTGCCTGAAAAGGGATTCAGAATAATGATAGAAAAGGTGATCAAAACCTTGAAAAAAAATGGAGAAAATAGAAGAATCAATTAACAAAGACCTAGAAGAATTAAAGAATAAGCATATAGAGAGAAACGACACAATTACTGAAATTAAAAATACTCTGGAAGGAATCAACAGCAGAATATCTGAAGCAGAAGAATGGATCAATGAGCTGGAAGACAAAATGGTGGCAATAACTGCTGAAGAGCAGAATAAAGTAAAAAGAATGAAGAGAACTAAGGATAGTCTCAGAGACCTCTGGGACAATATTAACTGCACCAATATTCAAATTATAGGGGTCTCAGAAGAAGAAGAGAAAAAGAAAGGGTACGAGAAATTTTTTGAAGAGATTATAATTGAAAATTTCCCCCAAATGGAAAAGGAAATAACCAATCAAGTCCAAGAGGCAGAAAGAGTCCCACACATGATAAACCCAAGGAGAAACATGCAAGACATACTATTCAAACTAACAAAGACTAAACACAAAGAGAGAATATTAAAAGCAGCAAGGGAGAAGCAATAAGTAACATACAAGGGAGACCCCATGTTCTTAACAGCTTATCTTTCAGCAGAAATTCTGCAGGCCAGAAGCGAATGGCAGGATATATTTAAAATACTGCAAGGGAAAAAGCTACAACCAAGATTACTCTACCCAGTAAGTATCTCATTCAAAATTGATGGAGAAATCAAAACCTTTACAGATAAGGAAACATTAAGAGAATTCAGTACCACCAAACCAGCTCAACAACAAATGTTAAAGGGACTTATATAGTCAGGAAGTAGAAGAGAAGAAAAAGAGCTGCAAAAGCAAACACGAAACAATTAAGAAAATGGGAATAGGAACATATATATCAATAATTACTTTAAATGTAAATGGATTAAATGCTCCAACCAAAAGACACAGACTGGTTGAGTGGATACAAACACAAGACCCATATATATGCTGTCTACAAGAAACTCACTTCAGACCTACATATACATATAAACTGCAAGTGAGAGGATGGAAAAATATATTTCATGCAAATGGAAATCAAAAGAAAGCTGGAGTAGCAATCCTCATATCAGACAAAATAGATCTTAAAATGCAGAATAAAGGACCCTGCATAACAAAGGATCAATCCAAGTGGAAGACATAGCAATTGTAAATATCTGTGCACTGAACATAGGAGCACCTCAATGCATAAGACAAACACTAACAGACATAGAAGGAGAAATTGACAGTAAAAATAATAGTAGGAGACTTTAACATCCCACTTATACCATTGGACAGATCATCAGAACAGACATTTAATAAGGAAAGAGAAGTCTTTAAAGATACATTAGACTAATGGATCTCATAGATATCTTCAGGACATTCCATCCAAATGCAGAATATAGCTTCTTCTCAAGTGCACATGGAACATTCTCCAGGAGAGACCACATCCTGGGTCACAAATCAAATCTCAGTAAATTTAAGAAAACTGAAATTGTATAAAGCATTTTTTCTGACCATTTTTCTGACATTATGAGACTAGATATTAATTCCAAGAAAAAAGCTGTTAAAAAACAAAACAAAAACAAAAAAACTTCAAACACTTGGAGATTAAACAATACATTTCTAAATAGTGAACAGGTTACTGAGGACATCAAAAGGGAAATAAAAAAAATCCTAGAAACAAATGACAATGACAAAAAATGACAAAACAAAACAAAACAAAACACACAACTCAGAATCTATGGGATGCAGCAAAAAGAGTTTTAAGAGGGACGTATATAGCAATACAATCCTATTTCGAGAAACAAGAAAACCATCAAAAAGACAACCTAACTTTACACCAAAAATAACTGGAAAAAGGAAAAAAAAAAAAAGGACAAAACAATGACAGTAGCAGAAGGAGAGAAATCATAAGGTCAGAGCAGAAATAAATGAAAGTGAAATGAAAGAAACAATAGTAAAGGTTAATAAAACTAAAAGCTGGTTCGTTGAGAAGACAAAATTGACAAGACTTTAGCCAGACTCATCAAGAAAAAAAGAGAGAAGAATGAAATCAACAAAATTAAAAATGAAAAAGAAGAAGTTACAACAGACAATGCAGAAATACAAAAGATTATGAGGTTATTTTGAACAACTATATGGCAACAAAATGGACAACCTGGAAGAAATGGACAGATAGTTAGAAATGTTCAATCTTCCAAGACTGAATCAGGAAGAAATAGAAATTATGAACAACCCAATTATAAGCACTGAAATAGAAACTGTGATCAAAAGTTTCCAAAAAACAAAAGCCCAGGACCAGATGGTAAATTCTATCAGATATTTAGACAAGAGCTTATGCCTCTCCTTCTAAAACACTTATAAAAATTTGCAAAGGAAGGAATGCTTCTAGACTCATTCTATGAGGCCACCATCACCCTGATACCAAAACCAGACATAAACAACAGAAAAAAGAAAACTACAGGCCAATATCACTGATGAACTTAGATGCAAAAATCCTCAACAAAATTTTAGCAAACAGAATTCAGCAACACATCAGAAAGCTCATACACCATGATCAATTTGGGTTTATTCCAGTGATGCAAGGAGTCTTCAATATATGCAAATCAATCAATGTAATACACCATTTTAAGAAATTGAAAGATAAAAACCATACAATAATCTCAATATATGAAGAAAAAGCCTTTGACAAAATTCAGCACACATTTTTTATTAAAACTCTTCCAAAAATGGGCATAGATGGAACCTACCTCAACATAGTAAAGGCCATATATGATAAGTCCACAGCAATCATTCTCAATGGTGAAAAACTGCAAACATTCCCCCTAAGGTCAGGAACAAGACAAGGGTGTCCACTCTCAACACTATTATTCAACATAGTTTTGGAAGTTCTAGCTACAGCTATCAGAGATGAAAAATAAATAAAAATAATCCAGATCAGAAAAGAAGAAGCAAAGTTCTCACTGTTTGCAGATGACATAGTACTATACACAGAAAACCCTAAAGACAGTATTAGAAAATTACTAGAGATAATTAGTGTATTTAGCAAAGTCAAAGGATACAAAATCAATACACAGAAGTCACTTGCATTCCTATATACCAACAATGAAAAGTCAGAAAGAAAAAATATCAAGGAATCAATCCCATTCATCGTTGAAACAACAACAACAAATAAAATATCTAGGAAGAAACCTACCTAAGGAGATGAAAGAACTGTATATAGAGAATTACCAGACACTGCTGAAAGAAATCAAAGATGATGTAAACAGATGGAGAGATATTCCATGTTCCTGGGTAAGGAAAATTAGTATTGTGAAAAAGACCATGCTAGCAAATGCAATCTGCAGATTCAATGTGATCCCTATCAACTTACCAATGGAATTTTCACAGAACTAAAAACACAAAAGACCCTGAATAGCCAAAGCAGTCTTGAGTAAGAAGAATGGAGTTGGAGGAATCAACCTTCCTGACTTCAGATTATACTACAAAGCTACAGTAATCAAGACAATATGGTACTGGCACAAAAACAAAAATGTAGAAAAATGGAACAAGATAGAAAGCCCAGAAATAAACCCATGAACCTATGGGTACCTTATTTTTGACAAAGGAGGCAAGAATATACAATGGGGTAAAGATAGCATCTTCAATAAGTGACTCTGGGAAAACTGAACAGCTACCTATGAAATAATGAAATTAGAACACTTCCTAACATCATACACAAAGATACAGTAAAAATGGATTAAAACCCAAATGTAAGACCAGAAGCTATAAAACTCTTAGAGGAAAACATAGGCAGAACACTCGATAACACAAATCAAAGCAAGATCCTCTATGACCCACCTCCTAGAGTAATGGAAATAAAAACAAAAGCAACCAAGTGGGACCTAACTAAACTTAAAAACTTTTCACCTTGCTTATAGTTTCCTTTGTTGTGCAAAAGCTTTTAAGTTTAATTAGGTCCCATTTGTTTATTTTTGCTTTTATTTCCAATATTCTGGGATGTGGGTCATAGAGGATCCTGCTGTGATTTATGTCAGAGAGTGTTTTGCCTATGCTCTCCTCTAGGAGTTTTATAGTTTCTGGTCTTACATTTAGATCTTTAATCCATTTTGAGTTTTTTTTTGTGTGTGTATGGTTTTACAAAGTGTTCTAGTTTCATTCTTTTACAAGTGGTTGACCAGTTTTCCCAGCACCACTTGTTAAAGAGGTCTTTTTTCCATTGTATATTCTTGCCTCCTTTGTTGAAGATAAGGTGTCCATAGGTTCATGGATTTATCTCTGGGCTTTCTATTCTGTTCCATTGCTCAACATCACTCATTATCAGAGAAATGCAAATCAAAACCACAATGAGGTACCATTACACGCCTGTCAGGATGGCTGCTATCCAAAAGTCTACAAGCAATAAATGCTGGAGAGGGTGTGGAGAAAAGGGAACCCTCTTACACTCTTGGTGGGAATGCAAACTAGTACAGCTGCTATGGAGAACAGTGTAGAGATTTCTTTTTTCTTTTCTTTTTTTTTTTTTTTTTTTTTTTATTAGTTGGAGGCTAATCACTTCACATTTCAGTGGGTTTTGTCATACATTGATATGACTCAGCCATAGAGTTACAGGTATTCCCCATCCCAATCCCCCCTCCCACCTCCCTCTCCACCCGATTCCTCTGGGTCTTCCCAGTGCACCAGGCCCGAGCACTTGTCTCATGTATCCAGCCTGGGCTGGTGATCTGTTTCACCCTAGATAATATACATGTTTCGATGCTGTTCTCTCGAAACATCCCACCCTCGCCTTCTTCCACAGAGTCCAAAAGTTTGTCCTGTACATCTGTGTCTATTTTTCTGTTTTGCACATAGGGTTATCATTACCATCTTTCTAAATTCCATATATATGCGTTAATATACTGTAATGGTCTTTATCTTTCTGGCTTACTTCACTCTGTATAATGGGCTCCAGTTTCATCCATCTCATTAGAACTGATTCAAATGAATTGTTTTTAATGGCTGAGTAATATTCCATGGTGTATATGTACCACAGCTTCCTTATCCATTCATCTGCTGATGGGCATCTAGGTTGCTTCCATGTCCTGGCTATTATAAACAGTGCTGCGATGAACATTTGGGTGCACGTATCTCTTTCAGATCTGGTTTCCTCGCTGTGTATGCCCAGAAGTGGGATTGCTTGGTCATATGGCAATGCTAATTCCAGTTTTTTAAGAAATCTCCCAGGTGGGATGCATGAGACAAGTGCTCGGGCCTGGTGCACTGGGAAGACCCAGAGGAATCAGGTGGAGAGGGAAGTGGGAGGGGGGATAGGGATGGGGAATACATGTAAATCCATGGCTGATTCATGTCAATGTATGGCAAAAACCACTACAATATTGTAAAGTAATTAGCCTCCAACTAATAAAAATAAATGGGGAAAAAAAATAAAGTACTGAAAACAAACAAAAAAACTTAAAAAAAAAATCAAATAAACTTAAAAACTTTTGCACAGTGAAGGAAACCATAAACAACTATAAACAAGATAACCCTCAGAATGGGAGAAAATAATAGCAAATGAAACAACTGACAAAGGACAAATTTCCAGAATATACAAGCAGCTCATTCAACTCAACACCAGAAAAACAAAACAAGCCAATAAAAAAGTGGGGAAAATACCTAAACAGACATTTCTCCAAAGAAGACATACAGATAGCTAACAAACACATGAAGAGATGCTCAGCATCTCTCATTATTAGAGAAATGCAAAACAAAACTTTGATAAGATATCACCTCATACCAGTTAGAATGGCCATCATCAAAATGTCTTCAAACAATAAATGCTGGAAAGGGTGTGGAGAAAGGGGAACACTTTTGCACCGTTGGTGAGAATGTAAATTGATACAGCCACTATGGAAGACGGTATGGAGATTCTTTAAAAAGCTAGGAGTAAAGTCACCATATGACCCAGCTATCTCAGTCCTATCATATACCCTGAAGTGACCAAAATTGAAAAAGATGCTTGTACCCCAGTGTTCACTGCCTCACTATTTACAATAGCTAGACCATGGAAGCAACCTAGATGTCCAACGACAGGTGAACGGATAACGACATTGTGCTACATATACACAATAGAATATTACTCAGTCATAAAAAAGGAATACATTTGAGTCAGTTCTAATGAGGTGGGTGAACCTAGAACCTATTATACAGAATGAAGAAAGTCAGAAAGAGAAAGATGAATATCATATACTAATGTATATTTATGGAGTCTAGAAAAATGGAAGAACAAACATAGAGAACAGACTTATGGACATGCGGAGAGGGGAGGAGAGGGTGAGCTGTATGGAGAAAGTAACATGGAAACTTACATTGCCGTATGTAAAATAGATAGCCAATGGGAATTTGCTGTCTGACTCAGGAAATTCAAACAGGGGCTATGTACCAACCTATGGGGGTGGGATAGGGAGGGAGATGGGAGGGAGGTTCATGGGGGAGGGGACATACGTATACCTATGGCTGATTCATGTTGAGGTTTGACAGAAAACAGAAAAATTCTATAAAGCAATTATTCTTCAATTTAAAATAAATGAATAAATAAACAAATAAATAAATGAGGAGACCCCTGGTTTATTGGGAGATCTTCCTGAAAAGATAACTGACATTATTTATGTACAATCTGTAAGGAAATTATTAACTCCAGGGAAAATGAATATTATCCAATTATACTCATGGAGCTCTATGTGGCTTAAGTGTGATTAATATTTCAGTAATCATAGAAATGAAAGCACCAAATAGAATCATTAACTTATATTGTAAAGATGAGAGAAGTGAAATGTGTATAAGATGTGGTTTTCTGTTAGTGGAATAAGGTCCTTAAGAGCTAAATCTCCATCTTTTTTAGTGGGAATCATTAAACATTGTTCAGCAAAAAACTTAAAGAAATAACATAAAATGATATTTAAATAGGTAAATATATAACACTTAGACAAACCTAGACAGCCTATTAAAAAGCAAAGACATTACTTTGCCTACAGAAGCCTGTATGGCCATCAGACTATAGCCACTCATTAATGGTGAGTCTTGAGGAAACTCAGGAGGTAAAAGCACAGGATACTGGCTCCAGATAGCTGAGATGGTTGCTGTCTTATCTTTGATAAGATAGCAAAGTTTCCTCATCTTGATAAGGAATGATTTCACTGAGCCCAGTGTCTTGCATCTACCCACACATAGAAAAGTGCTAAATTCTTTAACCTGACATATCTGGTTTTCTTAAATTAAGAATATATATATTTGAAGTCCTAAAAAGTACTCAAATATAACTCCTAAAATATAACTCAACTTTAAGTTGTGAATAATTTTTTAGTCAATAGAGGCCTCCTTCTTTGGCTAGCGGACTGCTGCCTTCCCTCTGTGACTTCATATACTCTTTCCCTTGTGCATACCTTCGTGTCTCTCTGTCCAAATTTGCTCTTCTTATAAGAACACTCTTCAAATTGGATTAGGGCCCACCATACAGGTCTCCTTTTAAATTAATCACTTCTTTAAAGGTCCTATCTCCAAATATAGTTACACTGAGGTTCTGGGAGGTATGGCTTCAACATATGAATTTGGTGGCAATGCAACTCAGCCCATAAATTACACATTAATTAATTAAAAAAAATCATATCTTAAAAACATCCTTCAAATTTAAACCTTATAGGACTTTATCAATTCAGTTCAGTCGCTCAGTCATGTCCGACTCTTCGCAACCCCGTGAATCGCAGCACGCCAGGCCTCCCTGTCCATCACCAACTTCGGGAGTTTACTCAAGCTCATGCCCATCGAGCCAGTGATGCCATCCAGCCATCGCATCTTCTATCGTCCCCTTCTCTTCCTGCCCCCAATCCCTCCCAGCATCAGGGTCTTTTCCAATGAGTCAACTCTTCACATAAGGTGGCCAAATTAGTGGAGTTTCAGCTTCAGCATCAGTCCTTCCAATGAACACCCAGGACTGATCTCCTTTAGGATGGACTGGTTGGATCTTCTTGCAGTCCAAGGGACTCTCAAGAGTCTTCTCCAACACCACAGTTCAAAAGCATCAATTTTTTTGGCACTCAGCTTTCCATGACCACTGGAAAAACCATAGCCTTGACGAGACAGACCTTTGTTGACAATGTAATGTCTCTGCTTTTTAATATGCTATCTAGATTGGTCATAACTTTCCTTCCAAGGAGTAAGTGTCTTTTAATTTCATGGCTGCAATCACCATCTGCAGTGATATTGGAGCCCCCAAAAATAAAGTCTGACACTGTTTCCACTGTCTCCCCATCTATTTCCCATGAAGTGATGGGACCAGATGCCATGATCTTAGTTTTCTGAATGCTGCACTTTAAGCCAATTTTTTTTTCGCTCTCCTCTTTCACTTTCATCAGGAGGCTTGTTCGTTCCTCTTCACATTCTGCCATAAGGGTCGTGTCATCTGTATATCTGAGGTTATTGATATTTCTCCCAGCAATCTTGATTCCACCTTGTGCCTCACTCAGCCCAGTGTTTCTCATGAGTACCCTGCATATAAGTTAAATAAGCATGGTGACAATATACAACTTTGAGGTACTCCTTTTCCTATTTGGAACCAGTCTGTTGTTCCATGTCCAGTTCTAACTGTTGCTTCCTGACCTGCATATAGTTTTCTCAAGAGGCAGGCCAGGTGGTCTGGTATTCTCATCTCTTTCAGAATTTCCCACAGTTTATTGTGATCCACACAGTCAAAGGCTCTGGCATAGTCAGTCAAGCAGAAATAGATGTTTTCCTGGAACTCTCTTGCTTTTTCAATGATCCAGTGGATGTTGGCAATTTGATCTCTGGTTCCTCTGCCTTTCCTAAAACCAGCTTGAATATCTCGAAGTTCACGGTTCATGTATTGCTGAAGCATGGCTTGCAGAATTTTGAGCATTACTTGACTAGCGTGTGAGATGAGTGCAATTGTGCAGTAGTTTGAGCATTCTTTAGCATTGCCTTTCTTTGGGATTAGAATGAACACTGACTTTTTCCAGTCCTGTGGCCACTGCTGAGTTTTGCAAATTTGCTGTCATATTGAGTACAGCACTTTCACAGCATCATCTTTTAGGATTTGAAATAGCTCAACTGGAATTTCATCACATCCACTAGCTTTGTTCATAGTGATGCTTTCTAAGGCCACTTGACTTCACATTCCAGGATGTCTGACTCTAGGTGAGTGATCACACCATTGTGATTATCTGGGTCATGAAGATCTTTATTTACAGTTCTTCTTGTATTTATGCCACCTCTTCTTAATATCTTCTGCTTCTGTTAGGTCCGTATCATTTCTGTCCTTTATCAAACCCATTTTCACATGAAATGTTCCCTTTGTATCTCTAATTTTCTTGAAGAGATCTCTAGTCTTTCCCATTCTGTTGTTTTACTCTATTTCTTCATACTGATCACTGAGGAAGGCTTTCTTATCTCTCCTTGCTATTCTTTGGAACTCTGCATTCAGATGGAAATATCTTTGCTTTTCTCCTTTGCTTTTTGCTTCTCTTATTTTCACAGCTATTTATAAGGCCTGCTCAGACAACCATTTTGCCTTTTTGCATTTCTTTTCCATTGGGATAGTCTTGATCCCTGTCTCCTGTACAATGTCATGAACCCCCATCCATAGTTCATTAGGCACTCTGTCTATCAGATCTAGTGCCTTAAATCTATTTCTCACTTCCACTGTATAGTCACAAGGGATTTGATTTAGGTCACACCTGAATGGTCTAGTGGTTTTCCCTACTTTCTTTAATTTAAGTTTGAATTTGGCAATAAGGAGTTCATGATCTGAGCTGCAGTCAGCTCCCAGTCTTATTTTTGCTGACTGTATAGAGTTTCTCCATCTTTGGCTGCAAAGAATATATTCAATCTGATTCTGGTGTTGTCCATCTGGCAATGTCCATGTGTAGAGTCTTCTCTTGTGTTGTTGAAAGAGGGTGTTTGCTATGACCAGTGCATTTTCTTGGCAAAGCTCTATTAGCCTTTTCCCTGCTTCATTCTGTACTCCAAGGCCAAATTTACCTGTTACTCCAGGTGTTTCTTGACTTCCTTCTTTTGCATTCCAGCCCCCTATGATGAAAAAAACATCTTTTTTTGAGTGTTAATTCTAAAAGGTCTTGTAGGTCTTCATAGAACCATTCAACTTCAGCTTCTTCAGCGTTACTGGTTGGGGTATAGGCTTGGATTACCGTGATATTGAATGGTTTGTCTTGGAAATGAACAGAGATCATTCTGTCATTTTTGAGATTGCATCCAAGTACTGCATTTCAGACTCTTTTGTTGACCACGATGGCTACTCCATTTCTTCTAAGGGATTTGCACACAGTAGTAGATATAATGGTCATCTCAGTTAAATTTACCCATTCCAGTCCATTTTAGTTTGCTGATTCCTAGAATGTCAACATTCACTCTTGCCATCTCCTGTTTGACCACTTCCAATTTGCCTTGAGTCATGGACCTAACAACCAGGTTCCTATGCAATATTGCTCTTTACAGCATCAGACCTTGCTTCTATCACCACTCACATACACAACTGGGTATTGTTTTGCTTTGGCTCTGTCCCTTCATTCTTTCTGGAGTTATGTCTCCACTGATCTCCAGTAGCATATTGGGCTCCTACCGACCTGGGGAGTTCCTTTTTCAGTATCCTATCATTTTGCCTTTCATACTGTTCATGGGGTTCTCAAGGCAAGAATACTGAAGTGGTTTGCCATTCCCTTTTCCAGTGGACCACATTCTGTCAGACCTCTCCACCATGACCTGTTTGTCTTGGGTGGCCCCACATGGCATGATTTAGTTTCATTGAGTTAGACAAGGCTGTGGTCTGTGTGATCAGATTGGCTAGTTTTCTGTGATTATGGTTTTAGCGTGTCTGCCCTCTAATGCCCTCTCGCAACACCTACTGTCTTACTTGGGTTTCTCTTACTTTGGACGTGGGGTATCTCTTTAGAGTTTCTCCAGCAAAGCACATCTGCTGCTCCTTAGCTTAGCACTGTAATGTCTGCATATTTCATTGCATTGTTGAGAGGCTTACATATGAGAGGGCAAAATAATTTAAGCTTGTTATAAAATATAAAATTAATTGAGAGCATTATTAGTTATGTGCTGGTCACTGTTGTGAAATTATATGAAATAGCTGTCACCCAAATAGATTCATGATTATCCTCCTTTTAACAGATGGGAAAAGTAAGGCACAAAGGTGTAAACAGCCTTGCAGAAGGTCACATAAATAGTAAGAGGGGAAGCCAGGATCCAAAACCAGATATAATGGTTAGACCACAGGTTCTTGAATTCTGCAGGTTCTTGAGATCAGTGCAGAAATAACTCCAGAAAGAATGAAGGGATGGAGCCAGAGCAAAAACAATACCCAGTTGTGGATGTGACTGGTGATAGAAGCAAGGTCCGATGCTGTAAAGAGCAATATTGCATAGCAATATGGCATGCAGATAAATAAAGATGCATTTCCACTTTTCTATCCTTGGATGCCCTAGTTCTTCCTGAAATCATAAAATGTTTTACAGTGACTCAAGGGAAAAATTATAAAAAAAAAAAAGCAAAAAATGCTGATAGTGCTCAAACTTGAAAGCCTGCTTTTTAGGTCCTTAATCCATGTGCCTCAGAAAAATGAAGGGAAATTTTTCTTCCATTGTCCTAATTTCCTTATCTAAAATGGATGATCTGAAATCTAGCAATTTATATATCTTGATTTTCATATACAATCATAAAAAGTTGATTAAAAACAGAGGAAATATTTAGGTTTAAAACATATGACTTCTAAAATCCCATATCAAACTTGTGACTATTTTCAGAATTATGTCAGCATCATGTGGTAAATGTCACTTATGTTTGGCTTTTAGCAGAAGCCCTTTGTTGCTACATTTTCTATCCTGCTGCTTGCCCTTCAGTCATTTGGGTCCCATTATGCTCTCCTCTATGCACATGAAGGGAAGAAGTCAGTCTGTAAAACTTGCATCTGTCACAAAATTATTCTCAGCATGCATTTTGTGCTCTAAGGTGACAAAAGTTTCACTCAGACGAAGTTTGTGCCATTCTAAGAATGTCATTCATCTGAATAATCTCTGTCACTATTATTATGTGTAATAAACTATTAACTGAATATTTGGAGCATATAACATAACAAGCAAAGGAGGATGGAGATTAGTTCTTCGTAAGTATCACTGGTTATAATGGTTGGAACCATCACCAGTCATATATCCAAGTTTTTGGAGTGCAGTAGATTACCCAGGCTCTTAGTGTGAAAACAATGTTCTGAGGTTGCATCTACCTCTCTCCTGAATAACAGATCCATTCTTCTAACTTTCTATGGGACATCTCCATATGGGGGTGGCATGGCACTTTAAGTCATTAGGTGCTAAACTAAACATCATCTTTTCCTACTAACTCTAGGGACTATAATTCTGCATTGAGCAGATTTCTTGGACCTGTCTTCCATAACTGCAATTTGCTATATAATCTCTTCAAAGTCTTGGCTGCTGTTGCTGCTGTTTAATCGCATCAATCATGTCCAACACTGTGTGATCCTATGGACTGCAGCCCACCAGGCTCCTCTGTCCATGGGATTCTCTAGGCAAGAGTACCAGAGTGGGTTGCCATGCCTTCCTCTAGGGGACCTCCCCGACCCAAGGAGCAAATCTGGATCTCCTCCCTTGCAGGCAGATTCTTTACCACTGAGCCAGCAAGGAAGCCCCCAAAGTCTTTAGCTAATCTCTTTATTTGGCTGATTTTTGATGAATCATACTGTGCTTTTAGTAATGTTAATTCTCTCCTGTCCTTCTAATTTTATCTTTATTTCTTTTTTATCCCTTTATTTTCTTGAGCATTTGTATCTCTGCTTGTATTCTTTCTTCATTTAAGTTCTTGCATCATTAAATTAAAATGCTTGCCAAACAAATAAACTAACTCATAGAAAGAGACCAAATTTGTGGTTATCAGAGGCAGTGGGTATGGAAAAGGGACACTGGACGAAGGCAGGCAAAAGGTACTACAAATTTCAAGTTATAAGATAAATAAGTGCTAGAGATATAATGCAAAACATGATATATATAATTAGCAGTGCTTTATGTTATATATGAAAGTTGTTAAGATAAAAATTCCTTGGGGTTCTCATTATACACATTTTTTCTTTTATTTTGTATCTCTATGGGATGATGGATGTTCTAAACTAACCTTGTTAAGCTAAACTTATTGCTATAATTATTTCATGATGTATGCAAGCCAAATCATGATGTTGCATACTTAAAACAACAGTGCTTTATGTCAATTGTATCTTGGTAAAACTAAGAAAATAAAATTAAAAATAAATGTTCCCAAAAAGAGGTTTACCACAAGTTTCACTGGATTCAGTTTGTTAGTATATGCTTTTTAGTTGCTTGTTTTCTCCATTCATTTACATTCTTCCTACCTCTTCTGACCCATGCTTTTCTATTATTAACTTCTGAAGGAGGTCGAGTTATTCCTGAAGTATCTATTAGTAAGCAATATATATTGAAGAGGGATGGGTGTAGCTCTTTTCTATGGAAAGAAATTTTTATTCAGAACTTGGGTTTTGCTGATAAGTGTGTTTCACTTTTATTGCTCCGCATCCAGTGGGGAAAGACGGATGCGAGATTGTTGGCAATGTAAACACTCTCTTCTCTACCAGATATTGGGATTTATCTTCTTGCAAGTACATATTGTTTTTGATAGTCCTTCCTTAGCTATAGCTCCTCTACTTCTTGGAACAAAACAGTCCAGGGACGCTCCTACCACTATGATCTATTACTGTCACTGACATGAAATTTAAGTTTTATACCTCAGATTGTGCCTCTCACTTTAAGATGCAACTTTCTAGTTCTTCTGAAACCTGTCTCAATGTCATTTCTATATTGCCTTCAACTACAACCCTACTTGACACTGCTTTGGAATCAAGCAAATTTTTCATAAATAAATAAATAATTGTTTTTTTTTTCTTTTTTTTAAAAGATTTCTGTTGTTTTCTAGTTTCACCATGATGGCCTTTAGGATTGTTTCTAATTTTCTTGTTTGTCATTGTGGAAAATTCCAAGAGGTGAAGTAGCTAGCTACATTTTACCATATTTATGATTTGTGATTATGATTTGAATGTGATAAATGTTTTTAAAGTAAACTCTATAGGTATTCCACAAGATTTTGGTTACCCAAACTTTGGAGTTGTATTGTTCTTAGATATGCTATCTTAAGAAAAAAAAAGAAATGTAATTCATATGCCATAAAATTTACTCTTTTAAAGTGTACAATGGTTTTTAGTATATTCACAATGTTGTACAACTATCACCACTATCTAATTCCAGATTTTAATCACTTCAAAAAGAATCTTGGACACTTCAGTGGTCATCTCCTGGCAACTTCTTCACAACTCTTGGCAACTAATCTACTTTCTGTCCCTACAGATTTACCTATTCTGCACATTTACTGTAAATGGAGTCATATAGTATGCATGCAGCCTTTTTTCTCTGGCTTCTTTTACTTAGCACAATGTTTTCTAGGTTTACTGATGATGTATTAGGACTTTATTGCTGGATACTACTCCGTTATATAAACAGACCATATTTTGTTTTTCCATTCATTAGTTGATGGGCATTTGGTTTGTTTGCAAAATAACTGGAACTGGGCAGAAAATAAAATAGTCACATAATACTTAAAGTGTCTATCACCATATGCGATACCTTATTAGGAATTATACATGTACTATTTCTAAACATAAAATAGCCTATTTTGTTATTGTTTGGCTGTTCGGTTGTGTCTGACTTTTTTGCAACCCCATGGCCTGTAGGAATTTTCCCTGCAATATTACTAGAGTGGGTTGCCATTTTCTCCTGCAGGAGATCTTCCTGACAAAGGGATCAAACCTACCTCTCTGCATCTCCTGAATAGCAGGCAGATTTTTTTTTTTTTTTTTTTTTTTAACCACTGAGCCACCAGGGAAGTTACCTTACATTGTAGGTATTATTTTATTGAACAGGAAACTAATGCTCAGAGAACTGATTTGCCCAGCATTACAGACCTAGGATGAGTTAGCAGAGACCCGAGCCATAGGAAATCTAAAGCCTGTGCTTTCTCCATTATGCTATGCTATCTCATGTTATATCACATACACCCAGAATGGTAGGTATGGTATCAGGTGGGTTACTGGGCAATAAGGAGATGTATCTTAATTCATTATTTCCTGGAAGCATGTAGAAAAATGAATGAATCTTGGCTCATTAATAAATTCAATCAACCTCAAAGTGACTGAGAAATTTCATAAGAAATTATGACCTTTTCCTATTGAAATCTTATGCTCCCTGAAGATATCTTACTTCCTAAAATTTTTATTAAAGTTCTGTAAAGGAATTATCCTTTAATAAAAAGTTAATTAATTAAAAAAATAGATGTAGCAGAAATTATTTCCAAAATCTAACTACTTTGCTAATGGTTTGGAAATAAGAAAGAAGAAATCCAAGATTTGTTTCATACAAATTTTGTTTTGTTTTGTCATTTTTCATTTATATGCTTAGTCCCTCAGTCATGTCCAACTCTTTTGCAACCCCATAGACTGCAGTCCATCAGCTCCTCTGTCTATGCAGATTTTCCAGGCAAGAATACTGGAGTGGGTTGCCATGCCCTCCTCCAGGGAATCTCCCCAACCCAGGGATCAAGCCCAGGTCTCCCACATTGCAGATGGATTCTTTGCCATCTAAGCCACTAGGGAAGCTCTTTTTCATTTATATAAACTCCTTAAATACATACTTGTCAGTGTATCTAAAAGCTTCTTACTCAGCCTTCAGCAATATCAGCTGGAGCAACATCATTAGGTTAGGCAACAAAAAGGACAGAGAGATTTCAGAATCGAGGATGATCTGGTAGGTGAGGAAAGTCAGAAGTCAGGCAAAAGAACAGATTAAGAGTGGGAGGAACAACAAGACTCTGGGAAGGGAAGGACATTTCCACTTACTTTCTGAGAGGTGAAAGAATTTTAGCCACATTTCTTGGCCTAGATTTGTGATGTGATCTAAGATTGTCAGATATGGTAAGTAAAAATATAAGATGCTCAGTTAAATTTCAATTTCTGATGAGCATCAAATAATTTTAGTGTATTCCATGCAATGTTTGGAATATACCTTTCAAAAAATTTATTCATTGTTTATCTGAAATTCAAATTTAGCTTGGTATCCTGTATTTTGTCAGACAGTCCAGTTTGAGTTTCATTTTTTAAAAACAATAAACATACCAATAATATCACTGTTTCATTAGTAACTGATCATTTAAAAAAAAAAATCCTCCTGAGACTGAGCAATTCTAGCCAACCCTTTGTGTACTGCCAGGCTGGGGTTTGGAAGTTGCTGACACCAGAAGCTGCCTTTGGGGACTTGACATTTGGGACTTGACATACCAAGGAAAGTTGGAGATAGAGTGAGAGAAAAAGGAACTGAAGAGATAGATTAAAGGTCTCCCTGCCTCTGGTTCCCAGATAGATTGAAGTAAGAATTTTCATTTCTCTTTACAGCCTAAGGCTCTTGAAGTAAGTCTGAAAGTTCCAACACATTTAGTACAATTTCCTCACCATGCCCTCTCTCCTTACAGCTCTATCTCAACCACGGTTCACACTTGTGACTTCCTTTCTTCTCTTACCACTTAAGACTTCCTGCATGGGTAATTTTATAATTGGGAGGAGGGGTGATTGCATTCTAATAAAAAATCAATTCCTCACTTCTAACTAAATCATCCCTCTCCTACCTCTTCTCAAGTATACAGAATCTCATCTGGCACATAATTTGCTAGCAATCAGTATTGCAATGCAGGCTAGATAGCTTCAGAAATAGCAGGCTTTAAAAAAAGGAAACAGTAATCAACTTTTTGAAAAAATGCTTAAACACAGTCGCAAATATTGCAATTTCTTATAAAAATAATTCTGAAAAAAGAAGTCAACAAACATTTGCCTTTTCCCTTATTGTAGCTTATGCAAAAAAGTCTGCTTATTCCTGTTTTCAGGTATCAGGTGAAATTCTCAAAACGCTAGGGAGATAGTAAGGGAAGTTTACCTGAATATCCAAGCAGGCTTTAATATTTACCTATAACCTCTTCTTTAGAGAGTCAGTTAGGTCTCAGGGAGAAGGTTGAAGACAGGTATATTCTGGAAAAGTTGCTCAGGGAATTATTTTCTTCTTCACCTTGGCCACCGATAGTCAAAAAATGCTGTTTAGTTATATTTACAGATTTACAGGGGTGGTCCCCCTTTTAAATCCCCTTGAAGACGAATTCCTCTAGGACCTAATGGAATAAACTATTTAAAAATGGGCTTTTACTGTGAAAGTTTCACTTAGCTGAATTGCTTGGCAAGTGCCGTTGCCTGGAGTCGTTTAAATCACGTGTACTAGGTAGCCAGATGGCTAGTGAGTTCTGCAGACTCTGGTTCTCAGTCAAGTGGCGGTCTAGATCCCCTGCCACTGCCCTTCCTTTAAGAGGAAAGAAAGAGGTTGACATTGGCAAGCTCTCTTCCAGAGCTAAAACTAAGTTCAGTTCAGCTCAGTCACTCAGTTGCAACCCCATGGACTGCAGCCTTCCAGGCTTCCCTGTCCATCACCAACTCCCAGAGCTTGCTCAAACTCATGTACATCGAGTTGGTGATGCCATCCAACCATCTCGTCCTCTGCCATCCAACCATACATCCACCTCTTCAGCCTTTAATGTTTCCCAGCATAAGGGTCTTTTCTAAGGAGTCAGTTCTTCACATCAGGTTGCCAAAGTATTGGAGTTTCAACTTCAGCACCAGTCCTTCCAATGAATATTCAGAACTGATTTCCCTTAGGATTGACTGGTTTGATCTCCTTGCAGTCCAAAGGACACTCAAGAGTCATCTCCAACACCACAGTTCAAAAGCATCAATTCTTTGGCACTCAGTTTTCTTTATGGTCCAACTGTCTCATCCATATGTGACTACCGGAAAAACCATAGCTTTGACTAGATGCACCTTTGTTGGCAAAGTAATATTTCTGCTGTTTAATATGCTGTCTAGGTTGGTCATAGCTTTTCTTCCAAGAAGCAAGTGTCTTTTAATTTCATGGCTACAGTCACCATCTGCAGTGATTTTGGAGCCCAAGAAAATAAAGTCTCTCACTGTTTCCCCATCTATTTGCATGAAGTGATGGAACCAGATGCCGTGATCTTTGTTTTCTGAATATTGAGTTTTAAGCCAACGTTTTCACTCTCCACTTTCACTTTCATCAAGTGGCTCTTTCGTTCTTCTTCACTTTCTGCCATAAGGGTAGTATCATCTGCATATCTGAAGTTACTGATATTTCTCCCAGCAATCTTGATTCCAGCTTGTGCTTCATCCAGTCCAGCATTTCAGATGATGTACACTGTATATAGGTTAAATAAGTATGGTGACAACATATAGCCTTGACATACTGCTTCCCCAATTTGGAACCAGTTATTGTTCCTTATCCAGTTTTAACTGTTGCTTATTGATCATCATACAGATTTCTCAGGAGGCAGGTAAGGTGGCCTGATATTCCGAACTCTTTATGAATTTTCCAGTTTGCTGTGATCCACACAGTCAAAGGCTTTGGTGCAGTTGATAAAGCAGAAGTAGGTGTTTTTCTGGAAATCTTGCTTTTTTAGTGATCCAACATATGGTAGCAATTTGATCTCTGGTTCCTCTGCCTTTTCTAAATCCAGCTTGAACATCTGGAATTTCTTGTTTCAGGTACTATTGAAGCCTAGTTTGGAGAATTTTGAACATTACTTTGCTAGTGTGTAAGATGAACACGATTGTGTGGTAGTTTGAACATTCTTTGGCATTGGCTTTCTTTGGGATTGGAATGAAAACTGACATTTTCCAGTCTTGTGGCCACTGCTGAGTTTTCCAAATTTGCTGACATATTGACTGCAGCACTTTCACAGCATCATCTTTTAGGATTTTAAATAGCTCAACTGGGATTCCATCACCTCCACTAGCTTTGTTCATAGTTATGTTTCCTAAGACCCACTTGACATCTTGCTAGATAATGTCTGGCTCTAAGTGAGTGATCACATCTTCATGCTTATCTGAGACCTTTCTTGTATAGTTCTTCTGTGTATTCTTTCCACTTCTTCTTAATATCTTCTGCTTCTATTAGGTCCACACCATTTCTGTCCTTTATTGTGCCCATCTTTGCATGAAATGTTCCCTTGGTATCTCTAATTTTCTTGATGAGATCTCTAGTCTTTCCCATTCTATTGTTTTCCTCCATTTCTTTGCATTGGTCACTGAGGAAGACTTTCTTCTCTCTCCTTGCTATTCTTTGGAATACTGCATTCAAATGTGAATATCTTTCCTTTTCTCCTTTGCCTATTTACAAGGTGAGAAAAGAAGAGAAGCTAAAGGCAAAGGAGAAAACTATGTTACTTGACTGCAGCTGTCACTGAAAAAGGCTGCTGTGATATGACTTAGTTAATTTATTAACCAACAGTGTAGAACAAATAGTTTTTTTTTCCTTTGTATAAAACAAACGTGTATCTCTTGAATTATTAATTTTTTTAAAGAAATGCATTAGTGACAATCATATAGGGCTTCATATTCATTATGTAGCTATTTTAAAGGAATCTAACCCTATCCTATAATATACATGGTTATCATTATTACTATTTCAGGTGGAAAATAAAAACATACAGATATTACTTGTTTGAATGCAAAAAAGAAGAAATGTTCTAAAAAAAAATGGAAGTTGCAAGGTAAACTCTAGAGTGAATGGATGAAAGCTGTGAAGTGAAGCTAAATAAAAACTATCCCTATCCTGGAGGTCAAAGTAATGCATTTCAGACTCTTGTTGACAATAAGGGCTACCCCATTTCTTCTAAGGGATTCTTGCTCACAAGAGCAGATATAATGGCCATTTAATTAAATTATCTCATTCCCATCCATTTTAGTTCACTGATTCCTAAAATTTTGATGTTCAATCTTGCCATCTCCTGCTTCACCATGTCCAGTTTACCTTGATTCATGGGTCTAACATTTCAGGTTCCTATTCAGTACTGTTCTTACAGCATTAGGCTTTACTTTCACCACCTGACACATTCACAATTAAGCATCATTTCTGATTGGCCCAAACCCTTCATTCTTTCTGGATCTATCAGAATTGCCCTTCACTCTATCCCAATAGTCTACTGGACACTCTTTAAACTTAGAGGCTCATCTTCTGGTTTCATGTCTTTTTGTCTTTCCATTACTGTCTGTGGGTTCTTCAGGCAACGATATTGTAGTCAATTTCCATATCCTTCTCCTGTGGACCTCATTTTGTCAGAATTCTTCACTATTACCCTCTTGGGTGGCCCTACATGGCATGGCTCATAGTTTCATTGATTTATACAAGCCCCTTCACAAGGACAAAGCTGTGATCCATGAAGGCGAGGGGAAACTAAGTGAAAAGTGAAAGTTTTAGTTGCTCAGTCATGTCCAACTCTTTGCAACCCCATAAACTAATGTCTGCCAGGATTCTCTGCCCGTGGAATCCCCTAGGCAGAATACTGGAGTGTGTAGCCATGCCCTTTTCCAGGGGACCTTCCCAACCCAGGAATCAAACCTGGGTGTCCTACATTGCAGGCAGATTCTTTACCATCTGAGCTACCAGGGAAGCCCAGTTCAGTTCAGTTGAGTAGCTCAGTCCTGTCCGACTCTTTGTGATCCCATGGACTGCAGCACGCCAGGCTTCTCTGTCCATTACCAACTCCCAGAGGCTATTCAAACTCATGTCCATTGAGTCGATGATACCATCCAACCATCTCATCTCCATTGTCCCCTTCTCCTCCTGCTTTTAATCTTTCTAAGTATCAGGGTCTTTTCAAATGAGTCAGTTCTTCGCATCAGGTGGTCAAAATATTAGAGTTTCAACTTCAGCATCAGTCCTTACAATGAATATTCAGAACTGATTTCCTTTAGGATGGTCTGGTTGGATCTCCTTGCAGTCCAAGGGACTCTCAAGAAACTTCTCCAACACCACAGTTCAAAAGCATCAATTCTTTGGCACTAAGCTTTCTTTATAGTCCAACTCTCACATCCATACATGACTACTGGAAAAACCATAGCTTTAACTGCTGCTGCTGCTAAGTCACTTCAGTCATGTCTAACTCTGTGCGACCCCAGAGATGGCAGCCCACCAGGCTCCCCCATCCCTGGGATTCTCCAGGTAAGAACACTGGAGTGGGTTGCCATTTCCTTCTCCAATGCATGAAAGTGAAACGTGAAAGTGAAGTTGCTCAGTCGTGTCTGACTCTTAGCAACCCGATAGCTTTAACTAGATGGACCTTTATTGGCAAAGTACTGTCTCTGCTTTTTAATATGTTGTCTAGGTTGGTCATAACTTTTCTTCCAAGGAGCAAGTGTCTTAATTTCATGGCTGCAGTCACCATCTGCAGTGATTTTGGAGCCCCCCAAAATAAAGTCTGTCACTGTTTCCATTTTTTCCCCATCTATTTGCCATGAAGTGATGGGACTGGATGTCATAATCTTAGTTTTCTGAATGTTGAGTTTTTAAGCCAACTTTTTCACTCTCCTCTTTCACTTTCATCAAGAGGCTCTTTAGGTCGTCTTCACTTTCTTCCATAAGGGTGATGTCATCTGCGTATCTGAAGTTATTGATATTTCTCCTGGCAATCTTGATTCTAGCTTGTGCTTCATCCAACCCAGCATTTCTCATGATGTACTCTGGATATAAATTAAATAAGCAGGGTGACAATATACAACCCTGACATATTCCTTTCCCAATTTGGAACCAAATTCAGGGAAGCCCAGGAGAAACTGAAGTTTGTATTCAATCATAATATGGCTAATAATGACTAATATGACATAATATTGCTAATATTCAGGCCTATGTATTTATTTTCTTCAAGTTTTTTTTTTGGAACATTCTTGATTTACAATATTGTGTTAATTTCTGCAGTAGAATGAATCAATTATACATATATACATGTCCACTCTGTAAGATTCCTTTCCCATGTCGATCATTGCCAAGTATTCAGCAGAGTTCCCTACTGCCCTTTCTTTGAGAAGGTGTTTTTAGAGTATGAGCTCTCTCTTTTTCATTTCTTGATCAATGAATAAAGTTCCTGATTTGCTTATATTGAACCTAGCTTCATTTGATTAGCATTTGTGACTGCACTGGGCAAAAGACCCATTGTGTGGTCACTGACCCATTGAAGATTGGTAACACTATCATTCATATTTATTAATTAGGATGTTTAGTTAACATTTCATAAGTGTGTAATGAAAGAGTGATTCACTAGATTACTAATTTACACTTTAAATAAAAGCAACATCAAAAACAAATAATTAACAATGCATTCTATAACAAAGTTTCTAAAGATAGCAAATAAACATGTTTTATAATTTCTATGTCCAAATACCTCATTCTTCTTATCTCAAATTTACCTTTGGATTTTTCAAATCTAGGAAATAAGAAACAAACAAGAGAGAGCTCTTCTTAATTGCAAATTCAAGTTGTCAGTATCTTGATATTTAATTTTTTTTTTTGTTATAGCACCAATTAGCATCACTTATCTATTCAATTTACCAACTGCATTATAAGCATACTTTGAGACTAGCACCACGTCTATAATTTTGAAGCCTAAAACAAAGTTCATTAAGAGCTCATAAAGTGTTCTTTAACTGAAAGATTTACAATGTATATTGCTTAACCAATTAAAATTATGAGAGAAATAGCAGTTCAGTTCATTTAGCTGTAAATGAATATTGTTTAAAAATATTTTTCAGAAAAATCTATGGGTTTAATTACCTCAATTATGCCTTAAAGCAGTTAAAACAAATAATTAACTTGTCAGTGTAAATTTTCCTTCACATTAACATGAATAAATAACTTTTGTTATGCTTTATGAAACATAATATCACACATAACACTGTCATATTATAATCTAAATTCATGTATACATCTGTATATGTATACTAAAGATGTGTTTATTTTTTACACATTGGCCTAAATGTATTATTAGCTAGAAAAGAACCTAGACTTCAAAGTGTCAATGACTCAAAATCTTAGAGCCTCAGTCTTCTTTATATTATGGAACTAATGTTAAATCCAATTCAATGATAAAAGGATCATAAAACCATGAACAAGTGGGAATTATGCCATGGATGCAAGGATAATTCAAAGCCTGTGAAAGTATCAGTGTGACATGCCACAGAAACAATGAAAAATAAAAATTATATCATCATGCCAATAGATATAGAACACTCCTTTGAGAAAAATTCAACATTCATTTATGATAAAAATTCTCAATGAAGTAGGTATAAAGGGAACATCCCTCAACATATTAATGGCCAAAATAAAAAAAAAGAAAGAAAAGAAATATTATACTCAACAGTGAAAAGCTGAAAGACTTTCCTCTAAGATCAAGAGCAAGACAAGAATGTCTACTCTTGCCAATTTTATTCAACAGAGTATTGGAAGTTCTGGTCACAACAATCAGACAAGGAAAAGGAGGATGGGATGGGAAGGGAGGAGGGATGGGGGTTCAGGATGGGGAACACATGTACACCCATGGTGGGTTCATGTAAATGTATGGCAAAACCACTACAATATTATAATTGGTCTTCAACTAAAATAAAAAAATATATATATATCTACCACTATACCCGAAAATATGGTTTTAATAAGGTTATTATTTTCTGTGAAAAGGAAATAAAAGTCTAAGAAACAAAAAAAATAAAAAATGAAAAAGGATACAGATTGGAAAGGAAGAAGGAAAACTGTCACTCCTTGCAGATAATATGATATTACATATAGAAAATCCTAAAGATGCCACCAATAAAACAATTACAAGCAATAAATTAAGTACATTTATTCAATTCATGTATTCAATATATAAAGTTGAAAGATAAAAATTAGCATGCAGAAATCTGTTGCATTTTTATATACTAACAACAAGCTATCAGAAATAGAAATTAAAAATAATCTCATCTAAAAGTGTAACATACTTAGGAAAAAATCTAACCAAGAACGGGAAAGACTTGTACTCCTTTAACTATATTAATGAAAGAAATTGAAGATAACAAAACAAGTGAAAGTATATACTATGCTCATTGATCAGAAGAATTGTTATTGTTAAAATGACCATGCTTCCAAGGCAAATCTACAGATTTAATACAATCCCCATCCAAATACCAATGGCATTTTTCACAGAACTAAAACAAATATTGTAACACTTGAAACCTTAAAATTCCTAGGAGAAAATATACTCAGTACACTCTTTGACATCAGTCTTAGCAATATTCTTTTGGATATGTCTCCGCAGACAAGAGAAACAAAAACAAAAATAAACAAATGGGATTACATCAAATGAAAGTTTCAACAGTGAGGGAAACTATCAACAAAACATAAAAGCTGCCAACTGATGGAAGAAAGTATTTACCAATGATAAAAGCCATAAGGGGTTAATATCCAAAACATATGAAGAACTCACAGGATTCAACATCAAAAATAAATAAATACACAGCCTGATGAAAAGATAGGCAGCAAATCTAAATAGACATTTTCCCTAATTAAGACCTATGGATGATCAATAGGCAAATGGAAAGATGCTCAACATTGCTAGTCATCAGGGAAATGTAAATTAAAACAACAATGAAATATCACTTCACACCTGTCAGAATAGCTATTTTCAACAAGACAACATGTAATAATGTTGGTAGGGATGTGGAGAAAGGGGAAACATTGTGCACTGTTGATGGGAATGGAAATTGGTACAGCCAATGGAAAATAACATAGGCATTCCTAAAAATATTAAAAATAGAGCTACCATACAATCCAGTAAACTTATCTCTGGGTATTTACCTGAAGAAACAAAGATACTAATTAAAAAAAAAAAATACATGCACTCCAATGCGTGTTGTGGCATTTATTCACAATAGCTAAGATATAAAAGCAACCCAGTGAATGAATTGATCAATCAATGGACCTCCATCAATGGACAAATTAATATAGAAGTTATGATAAACACACATGCAAACACAAACTGGAATATTTTTTTCAGACATAAAAAAGAATGAAATCTTGCCACTTGTGACAATATGGATTGATTTAGAGGGTTTTATGCTAAGTGAGATGTCACAGAGAAGGACATATGGTATGATCTTTCTCAAATATGGATTCTAAACAAAACAAAACAAGTTTATTTATACAAAGAACAGATTGGTGGTTTTTGCTGGAAGCAGTGGGTGGGAGAAATGGATGGATGGGATCAAATGGTAGAAAGAACAGCAATAACTAAAGCCAGAGGAGGACAGTTGATTTGAACATGTTTGCATACACTTAGATAAGAAACATAGAACAATTCAGAAAAAAAAAATGCTTCTAGACAAGATAGGTGATATGTATTCAAATCTTGAGCCCTCAAGAAGGATTTCCAGAGAGGGGAAAATGCCTAAAATTTATTGACACATGTTTGGTACATGATGCATTAACTACCAAACCTGACAACAACCTAATAAAGAAGGAGTGATTAATCTATTCAATAGATAAATAAACTGAGTTTTAGTGAAGGTAAGAAACTTTTCAAAAGTTGTACAGCTGGTAAATAGTGCCAGAATTCATCTCCATTTTTCTATCTGAGTTGCAAAGCTCAGCTGTTTTGTTATGCTTTCTCAAAAAAATTAAAGTATCACTATATAGTGAATACTATTATTATGAGTTTCTAGTATGTGTGTTTGTGCCTCTGTTTGTATATGTATATGCAGTGTGTCTATGCAGGTATATAGTGGGTATAATATTTATATTCTTAATATGTCATAACAATGTTATGTAATATAAATGTAAATTACATTACATGTAAATATAATTAATAGAATAATGTAAATTAATAGAATATTAAATGTAAGCTTAATGTATATAAAATGTATATATAATGTATATATGCATATATATACACACATAGATATGTATACATATATTTATGATGCATATAAATTTAATGCATATAATATTAAATGCAAATGTAAATTAATAGAATATAGCTATAAATAGTCTTTTTGAAAGAAGTAAAAATAAATGTTGATATTTCAAAGATATACTTTGAAATTATGTGATAAATTTTAGTAAGAAAAATTGCATTAAATATGCTTGTAAAGAAAAACAATTCTTGGTAAACATTAAAGAAATAATCAGTATTTATTCATAAGAATTTTGGATTGATTTAATAAGCAATATCTAGAAAACCTTATAAAACTTTATTAATTGTTGAGAAGAAGGAGAATATCCCACCTATTATAACAGGATCAGAAATATTAATAATTACCTTTATTGATAGGCTTGTTTGTATATCAAACCATTTTCCTCATTTTGTGCCTACAGTTCAATTAGCTAACACTTCCTACATTTTGACAGTCTGAGTCACTGATGAGGTTAACTAAGTCTTTGGATTTTACTTGCTGTTAATGTATGTCTACTCATCTTCATACTGCAAGTATCTGTGTATCTCAGATTGTTCTAAAAGTGATTGACTCAGCTCTTAAATAGGAATGCATAGAAGCTCTATTTCAACATCTCGTCTAGCACTGCCATTCTGGCTTTACTTTTGATATTCCACTAGCAGAAGGACTTTTGCTCTTGAACTCCAGCTTCCATTTGGCTTTTCTGTTCTTATGCTCTATTTTCCCACTGCCAGTCCCTAGAACTCAGCTGTCCTGGGTCGGTAAGCTTGTTTCGGGTCGCTGATCAAACTGATGAATCTCCTTGAAGTGGAAGCATCTATCTGTCTGGACCTAAGCATGTTGTCTTTGTTAAATTATTCTTTTTCTTCAATTTCCACTGATTTTGCTGCCTCATTCTACTAGAATTGGCATATCAGATGCCAGTTATCTTCAATGTTGTCTATAAAACTGACTTGCTTCATATCTTTTCTTTGTGATTCATACCTAGGTATCACACCATTAGCATCATAGACTACTAGATATAAAATATTTTCTTGCATACCTCTGTGATCAGAAGAAACTCAATTCCATTTTCATTATTTTTTGTTAGAAAGTTCTTTCTTATTTTGAGTCAAATTCAACCTCTCTGTAGTTTTACCCCTTGTTGACCTTAAAAAGGGCATTGAGCTTATGCACTGAAGATAATAAATATAGTGTTTATTATTATTTATAGCTCAAAGTTTTCAATTAAAATATTTTTCTCCCCATGGAGAATAAGAGTGGAAGCAAAAATCCACAGTTCAGAAACTGTTAAGTAACTTCCCAAAATTTATAGTTAGTAGATTGTGGCCCTAGGCTTTTTTTTTTTTTTTTCAATTTTGTTGTTTCTTATTTTCAAGCTATCTTAATTTCACCCAACACACTGTAGCCACTCATACCCACAGGTACAGCTGTGACATTGAAAAAAACTGCAATCCTTACATAATCAGTTACCCTCTAAACTTCACTTCCTCTTCCTCCAACTAATTCCCCTCAGACCCATATTCCAACAATTCTTTGACCCCAATTAGAATCCTTGGTCAATTGGTCCTACTATTTTCACTCTAGCCCTCATCGTCTTTGTCTGTTTTCTTGTCTCTTAAACTAGCCTAAAATTCATGGATTTTACACTTGCATACACTCTCAATTCCTTTAACTCTATCCAGTTTATTGTATTTATATGAAAAAAAATCTAACCCAGATTAAATTCAATTCTTCATCATGTGGAGCCTACATGCATACACTTGAATGTGGTTGGATAAAAACTCAGTCATGCAAATTAGTGTCCCCTTAATTGTTCCCGGAAAGCGTACACTATTTCCCTAATTTATTCTCTTTCCTACTATCTCAGGTGATTTTTATTTTTATTTATTTTTAATATAAATTTATTTATTTTAATTGGAGGCTAATTACTTTAAACATTGTATTGGTTTTGCCATACATTGACATGAATCCACCACGGGTGTACATTTGTTCCCCATCCTGAACCCCCCTCCCACTTCCCTCCCCATCCCACCCATCTGGGTCATCCCAGTGCACCAGCCCCGAGCACCCTGTATCATGCATAGAACCTGGACTGGCAATTCATTTCACATATGATAACATGCATGTTTCAATGCCATTCTCCCAAACCATCCCACCCTCGCCCTCTCCCACAGAGTCCAAAAGTCTGTTCTATACATCTGTGTCTTTTTTGCTGTCTCACATACAGGGTTATCATTACCATTTTTCTAAATTCCATATATATGCATTAGTATGCTGTATTGGTCTTTATCTTTCTGGCTTACTTCACTCTGTATAATGGGCTCCAGTTTCACCCACCTCATTAGAACTGATTCAAATGAATTCTTTTTAATGGCTGAGTAATATTCCATTGTGTATATGTACCACAGCTTCCTTATCCATTTGTCTGCTGATGGGCATCTAGTTGCTTCCATGTCCTGGCTATTATAAGCAGTGCTGTGATGAACACTGGGGTGCACGTGTCTCTTTCAATTCTGATTTCCTGGTGTGTATGCCCAGCAGTGGGATTGCTGGGTCATATGGCAGGTGATTTTTAAATCTTTTCTTTTCTCAAATTTTTTCACATGCTCAGTTTCAGCAGATGACCTTAACCCCTATTTTATTTAAAAACTTGAAAGTAAAAGTCGCTCAGTCGTGTACGACTCTTTGTGACCCCATGGACTATACAGTCCATGAAATTCTCTAGGCCAGAATACTGGAATGGGTAGCCTTTCCCTTCTCCAGGGGATCTTCCCAACCCAGGGATTGAACCGAGGTCTCCTGCATTGCAGGCAGATTCTTTACCAGCTAAGCCACAAGGGAAGCCCAAGAGTACTGGAGTGGGTAGCCTACCCTTTCTCCAGGAGCTCTTCCTGACCCAGGAATCAAATGGGTCTCCTGCATTGCAGGTGGATTCTCTACCAACTGAGCTATCAGGGAAGCCCACTATTTATAAACTTAGGCTTTCAAAAAAGAGCTTTCACAAGCTACTGACACTATATCTACAAATGCAGCTGACTCTGTGTGCAAATATTCTACTTTTTCTCCCGTTACTATGAGTTCATTACCTGTGTTCCTAGCTAAGACCAAGTCCTTTATGTGTACCTTAGATTACATCTTCCTTTACCTATTCAATGGCACTTCTCTCCAGAATCACTACATTTTCCACAATGGATCATTTATCAGCTTTATAGGCATGCTGTTATTTCCTCTATATCTTGATCTTATTTTCCCTTCAGATACTGCCTCATTTTTGTTCTTTTCTTTACAGCAAAGCTCCTTGAAAGTATTGTTTATTCTTGTTGTCTTCAATTTCTCTCCCTCTATTATTTCTTGAATACAAATTAAGTTTTCTCCTCCTTTGGTGAGACTGTTCTTGTGAGGAGCAGTTGTTAAATCCAATGGGAATCTCTCAGACCTAATCATATTCAATTTATATTAATAAAAAGCATTTTACTCAAATGATCACTCTTTCTTGAAACCATTTGATACTTGGCATCTAGAACTACCAAACTTATCCCATTTTCCTTCTTTCTGGGATTTTTCCAGGCAAGAATACTTAAGTGTGTCCCATTTCCTTCTCCAGAGGATCTTCCTGACCAAGGGATTAAATCTGGGTCTCTTGCATTGCAGGGAGACTCTTCACTATCTGAGCCACCAGGAAAGGCCCTTCCTTCTTTCTAGCCATTCATTACTCAGTCTCTGTTGATTCACTTTTATCTCATCCATCTCAGCAAATCACAGTACACCCAGGGCATAGTTCACTACTTGGACTTCTTTTATTTTTATATCCTCACTGTCCAGGTGTTACCGTTCTCTAGTGATGGTGAAGACTTTCAATATCATCTTAATACTAATGACTCCAAAATATAGATCTTAATCTTGATCCTCTCTTAATTCTAGACCAACATATCTATTTAACACTTCCACTTGGAGATTTAACAATAAACACCTCATAATTAACATATTAAAAACTGAATTCTCCTTCACTCCCCTCCAGTGTTTTCCTGCCTGCCCTCATCTCAGTAATGATAATTCCATTTTCTGGCTGCTAGAGAATAAAAGCTTGCTGTCCCTCCCATTTTCCTCATACTTCATCATAGCACAAGTCCTATTGGCTCTACCTTCAAAACATAGCCTGTATTTAACCATTTGTGACCATACCCCAGTGCCAATCCATGCATTTCTTGGATTATTGTAATACTCTCCTCAATGGTCCAATGTTTCTGCCCACTGCAATTTTCAACCAGTAAACAGAGATCTTGCTAAAATGTAAGTCATATTATGTCATTTCTCTTTTCATTCAAAACTAGATCCTGCAGGGTCCCATGTAATATAACATCCATCACCTCTCTAAGCCAACTTCCTAATCTTCTCCTCCTCATCCCCTCTTTCCAGCCTCTTCACTTCATCACTATTCCTCAAGCACTATAAGGAAGTTGCTTTCTTGCTCAGGTTTTTGCAACTGTTTATTCTGCCTGATAACTCTCCCACAGATATCCTCAAGGCTAACCCCTCACTTCCTTTGGATCTTATTCAAAGTTACCTGACAGGTGAATCCACCCTCCTACTAACACTTCATATTCCTCTTCCCAGCTCTATTGTTTTTTGTTGTTGTTGTTAACTTGTTAATTAACATCTTTTTATTGTCTGCCTCTTCTATTTGAGCAAAAGCTCCAGGGTATAGGATGTATTGCTGGGCGTGTGTGGTTTTGTGTATATGTGTATTGTGAATTCATTGTATTGTTAAATCTAGGACAGTTCCTGGCACACAGTGGTTTCTATAAATATTTGCTAAATAAATGAATACATAGAGAAGGAATAATTCAAACTAGGCTTATCTTATTCTAAAAAGTCATAGGGGGATTTTCAATATGCTGTAGGAGTAAGATGGGGAGATCACCTTCTCCCCACAAATACATCAAAAATGCATCTGCTTGTGGAACAACTCCTACAGAACACATTCTGAACACTGGCAGAAGACTTCAGACTTCCAAAATGGCAAGCTAATCTCCACTGAATGAGGTAGGGCAAAAGATATGGGGAAATAAAGAGACAAAGGATTTGGGATGGAGACCAATGCCTCAGAAAGGGAGCCGTGAAGGAGGAAAAGTTTCCATACACTCAGAAAACCCCTCACAAGCGAGGACAGGAGAGAGCTTCAGAACCTCAGAGAGGAATGGGGAAACACGTGCTTGGAAGGCAAAAATGGAAGGAATTCACTACAGAGAACATTGCTGACAAACACTTCCCAGCTGAGAGACTGTTTGCATGCCCTCTGTGATGAGTGGGGCCTGGGAGCTGAGGCTCAGGTTTAAGGCTCAGACCACAGGAAGAGACCTGGGGTTGACTGCCATGAAGATACTCTGAGGAGGCTAGTAAGCACTTGGCTGAGGGATTTCAGGGAAAATCCTGGGCCTGCAAAAAAGTCAAGAGATCATTGCTGCTGGGAACTTACACTGCGTGCTTGCAGGACCCTGTCTTCATGAGTGTCATAGGTGGGATAAGACACTGCCGTGGACTGCGACCCCAGAGGTAGATACACCAAAGCCAGTGTCAATGCTAGAGGCAGGGCTACCTGCAACTGCAATTTGCAATCCCAGAGAGGGAAATGATAGACACTTGGTCACTGCCAAGGCAGTGTGGGTGCCAGAGGTAGAAAACAGGAGGCTGCCATGGTCCCGACCCCAGGGGCTGCAGCTGCCACCAAACTGTGAGCAGGTGCTGGTCTCTGCCCACAACCTCCTGAAAGCCTGCACAGCTTGGCTCTGCTGGGGGATTCACAACCCTAGTCTGACTACCTCGGGGGAGTGCATGAGCCGCCTCAGCCTGTAGCAACTTCCCAAAGGCCTCAGCCTCTGCAGGGACTCCACACACACCCTGCCTGTGGCTGCCCTACCCCTTCCTCTCCTCAGCCTGACTGAGCAGGTGAGCCCTAACAAGCTTCTACTTTTATCCCCTCTTGTCTGAATGGGTAATAGACACCAGAGGGCAGCCTACAGACAGAAGTATTGCCAAAGCTGAACTCCAGGGGCTGTGTGCCCAAGGAAGAAGAAGCGAATTTGCTCCTGAAATGGCAGGTGCAGTGGATTAAATCCCTGCAATTATCCTGACATTGTGGACTTTGGGGGAAATTATGGACTTTGGAAGACAGCACAAGCTAGAGTAAGGCCAGATCTGAGTCTGAACTCACCCCACAGTGCCCACAGCAGGCCCAGAGTCCTTCTTAAATATATTGGATGACTTCATGAGTAGGAAGATTAGCTGCTGCTCACTATGTGGTGAGGATTATGGAGGACTCAGGAGGACATTCTTCTTACTGTCACTCTCTCTCGCTCTCTGTCTCTCTCAATATATATGTGCATACATATATATAGTTGTCATTCAGTTGCTCATCAGCCTTCTTTATGATCCAACTCTCACATCCATGCATGACTACTGGAAAAACCATAGCTTTGACTATATGGACTTTGTTGGCAAAGTAATGTCTCTGCTTTTTAATAAGCTGTCTAGGTTTGTCATAGCTTTTCTTCCAAGGAGCAAACATATTTTAATTTCATGGCTGCAGTCACTATATATATACATATATTTTTTTCTTTATTGTATTGTTCTTTTGTTGTCCTTCTTTATTATTCCTTTAATTTTTATTTTTAACTTACTTTTTCCTTTCTTAAACACTTTTTATTTTTATTTATTTATTTATTTTTTTAAGTTATAAAAATGTTTTATGAATTTTTAATATAAAGTGATCCAATTTGGGGGGTTTCTTTCTTCTTTTTTTTCATTTATTTTTATTAGTTGGAGGCTAATTACTTTACAATTTTATTCTATTTTTCTACTTTTACAATTCTTTTTAGTTATATTGCATTTCCCCCCATGTTTTCTATTTTGTATTTTTTATAGTCTAGTTTTTACTATTTGTTTTTACATATGAGTTTGTTTATTGGCTAGATTGATCTCTTCTTTTCTGGTCTCTGGTTTTATTCTTCTTTTTCTCTCTTCTTTCTGTTTGGGAGTGTGTGAGTTTCTCTGGGTGTTCTTGTCTGTTGAGTGTTTCTTTCACCGTTTGTCTTGGGGTCTTGTCTGTCCATTCTTTTTTTATTTGTATGCTTCCTTGACTTTCTCCCCCCTGCCCCTGCCACCTTATCTCTTTCTCTTTCTATTCTGTGTAGTATAGCTTGTGGAGTCCTGGTAAAATTCTGAGGTGGGAGTCCTAAGTTTAAAATGTTGGATAGCCAGAGAACCCCGGACCCCATGGAAAATTGGGGAGAGCTCTCCCAAAAGCCTCCATCTCAGCACTAAGACCGGGCCCCACCCAAAGGCCAGCAAGCTCCAGTGCCAGACACCTCATGCCAAACCATCAGTAAAATAGGAACACAACCATACCCATTAGCAGATAGGCTGCCCAAGCCATTCCCAGCTCCCAAACAACCCCAGCACACCACTGAACATGTCACTGTCCTTCATAGAGACATGATCCAGTTCCACCAACCAGAACACAGGCATCAATCCTCTAAATCAGGAAACCCTCAAAAGGCACTAGTCCATCCTGACCTATTGAGGGCAGACTCCACAAACAGGAGGAACTACAATCTTGCAACCTGCAGAAAGGGGACCACAAACACAGCAAATCAAACAAAATAAAAAGACAGAGAAACATGCAGTAGATGAAGGAACACGGTAAAACTCCCAAAAACCAAGCAAATGAAGAGGAAATAGGCAATCTAAATCTACCTAAAAAGAATTCAGAGTAATGATAGTAAAGATGATGCAAAATCCTGGAAATAAAATGGAGGCATCAATAAATAGAATGAAGGCACAGATTGAGAGGATACAAAAATTGTTTAAAAAGGATCTATAAGAAACAAAGAATAGACAATTAGCAGTGAACAACACAATAACTAAGAAAAAACACATTAGAGGGAACCAGTAGCAGAATAACTGAGGTATAGGAATGGATAAGTGAGCTGGAAGATAGAATAGTGGAAATAACTGAAGCAGAGCCAAATAGAGAACAATGGAATGAAAAGAAATGAGGACAGCCTCAGAGACCTCTGGGTCTTTAAGCACACCAATATTTGAATTACAGGGATCCCAGAAGAATAAGAGAAAAGAAAGGGTAAAATAAAATTTTTGAGGAGACTATAGCTGAAAACTTTCCTGTCATGGGAAAGGAAATAGCCACCCAATTACAGGAAGCCCAGAGAATCCCATACAGGATAAACCCAAGGGAAAATACACCAACACACATAATAATCAAAGTAATAAGATTAAACACAAAGAAAAAATATTAGAAGCAGCAAGAGAAAAGCAACACATAACATACAAGGGGATCCCTATAAAGCAAATGGCTGATTTTTCAAAAGAAACTCTTCAGGCCAGAAAGGAGCAGCAGGATATACATAAAGTGATGAAATGAAAAAACCTACAACCAAGATTACCCAGCAAGGATATCATTCATCAACAGAGAAATGAAAATCTTTACAAATAAGCAGACATTAAGAGAATTCAGCAGCACCAAACCAAGTTTACACAAATGTAAAGAAACTTCTCTAGACAGAAAACACAAGAGACAGAAAAGACCTACAATAACAAAGCCAAATAATAAAGTAAATGGTAAAAAGATCATACAAATCAATAATTACCTTAAATGTAAATGGACTAAATGCTCCAACTGAAAGACACAGACTGGCTGGATGAATACAAAAACAAGACCCTTATATATTCTGTCTACAGAATAGACAGAAAGTGAGGGGGTGGAAAAAGGTATTCCATGCAAATGTAAATCAAAAGAGAGCAGGAGTAGCCATACTCATATCAGATAAAATAGACTTTAAAGTAAAGACAAGAGAAAAGGAAGGACACCACATAATGATCAAATGATCAATCTAAGAAGATATAAATATATATATACATATGCACAACTATAAATACATATGCATCCAACATAGAAGCACCTCAATACATAGTGTTAGTCACTCAGTCATGTCTGACTCTTTGTGGGCCCATGGACTGTAGCCTGCCAAGCTCCTCTGGCCATGGAATTTTCTAGGCAAGAATACTGGAGTGCATTGCCAATTCTCTTCTCCAGTGGATCTTCCTGACCCAGGGATTGAACTTGGGTTTCTACATTGCAGGCAGATTCTTTGCCATCTGAGTCATCATGGAAGCCTCAATACATAAGGAAAATATTAGCAACTATAAAAGGGAAAATTGACAATAACAATGGGAGATTTTAACACCAGACTCACACCAATGGACACATCATCCAGACAGAAAATTAGTAAGGAAACACAAGCTTTAAATGATACATTGGACTACACGGATCTAATTGATATTTATAGGGCATTTCATCTAAAAATTCACATAATTTCTATTATTTAAATTGTGAAAGTGAAAGTGTTAGTCGTTGACTCGTGTCTGACTCTTTGTGACTTCATGGACTGTAACCCAGCAGACTCCTAAGTTCATGGAGTTCTCCAGGCAAGAATATTGAAGTCGGTAGTCCTTTCCTTCTCCAGGGGAACTTCCTGACCCAAGGGTCAAACCTGGGTCTCCTGCATCATACATGGATTTTTGCCATCTGAGCCACCAGGGAAGCCCATTTAAATTGTAGTCAGCTGCTCAACAAATACATTGAGCTCTATGCTGTGTACTGGAAGACATGGTGATAAAAAAGTTTACATTCTTGTTGGAAAGCAGTTGAAGTCAACAATAAGTAGCAGAAATTGGCCTATAATTATTTGCAAGTGGTGTGGTACTGACTACAAATCCCAAGAAGGGGAGATGAATACAATATACAGGAATCCACTATGGTTTCCAAAAGTGGTATAATTAAGCTGATTTAAGCAATGGGTAATATTTACCCAGATAACAAGGATAAAGCATAAGTTAGATTGGAAGGATGTTGGAGAACTGACTAATTAGGATGATTTAAGGGAATGAATTTTAATTTGGTGATGGTATTCCAAGCAAAATACAGAAGCATGCAGTGTTAAATTGAGAGTTAGAGTGCAATCATAGACCCCCAAGCTCACTATATAATCAAGTTTCCTAATTATTCATATTTCTAGAACCAAAACAGTTTAAAATTTCCTTGTTATGTATATACAATGATTGGCTTTACAGATGGTGCTGATGGGAAAGAAGCCACCTGCCAATGCAGTAGACATGAGACATGGTTATGATCCCTGGGTTGGGAAGATTCCCCTGGAGGAGGGCATGGCAACCCACTCCAATATTCTTGCCTGGAGAATCCTATGGACAGAGGAGCCTGGAGGGCTACAGTCCATAGGTTTGCAAAGAATTGGACCGAAGCAACTTTGTGCACATATATACCATATTATCTTCTAAAAGGTGCATGCAACCCATTAAGCTTTCATTCTATAACCGTGTTTGACAATGAGTTTTATGTATATATATTTTGTCATCTAAACACAAAATCTTTAGTATTTGTTATATGTCATTGCTTCTAATGTAGTGCCTTACAGATAGTCTCTGATTTATTTGGGCTTCTTTCTTCTCATTAACAAAATAAGATATTAAAGTTTACATTGTATGGAAAAGAAAGACAAATGACAAAATCTTCTATGAGCTCTTTATAAGAAAAATCATCAGTATTTATCAATGTATTAATCTGTTGCTTAGTGGTAAGTTTGGTACAATTATCTAAAAAATGTTCAGAGGAAAATAAATTCTATTTTATTTATTTACAGAGTCTCTTTATTTTATAAAGAAGATACTTTTTCTTTCTTATTTTCCCATGTGTTTACATTCTAAATAACTACCTATTTGCCTTCTCTCGTACCTCACAGGATGATGGAAGAACAAGAACTTTGATGGAAATCAGCTTATACAAGACGTTGGTTGAAAGTAAATACAGTAATGACACAATATTTATCAAACATTTGAAATTTTTGACTACAATTAACACTGATATTCATGAGACTAATTAGAATAGAAACTAAATGCTTTAATAGCCCAGCTCATCATTTCCAGAGTTCACTCATTGTCTCCAATATAAATAACTTAAAAAATCATATACAAATTTTATATACTTTATATAAAATCATATGTAAAATGATTGTATATAAACAAAATATAAGTTGTATCATGCTTCAATGTATTTAGAAAGAAAACAACAGGTTTAGCATTTAATCAGCAGGAAACATCCAAATATATGAATGCATGCTAAAAAGAGCAAATTTTTTAATAATCTTGCTGAACAACATAGGGCATTTGATTTTAGATTAATAAATTAGTTGGATGGAATCAGTGAAACTATTGAATTTTAACCTGGGGAACAAGCAGCACAGGAAAGAGAGAACTTGGCTAAAGATAAAATTAAAATTGAAGCAACTGATATGTGTCCTTTAAAATGATAGAGTTATCAAGAAATCGCTATATCCAAATGAAGGCTTAGGATGATGACCAAAATAGGCTTCACTGAAGGCAGTTGGCTGGTATTCTTTCCTGCATGAGCTTACTGCTGCATTGGCATTTGTCCATTGCTGAACATTACTTCCTTTAACCACCAAATGAAATGGAATTAGTTGTATTCAGTTCAGTTCAGTTCAGTCACTCAGTTGTGTCCAACTCTGCGACCCCATGAATCACAGCACGCCAGGCCTCCCTGTCCAACACCAACTCCCAGAGCTTACTCAAACTCATGTCCATCAAGTCGGTGATGCCACCCAGCCATCTCATCCTCTGTCGTCCCCTTCTCCTCCTGCCCCCAATCCCTCCTAGCATCAGGGTCTTTTCCAATGAGTCAACCCTTTGCATGAGGTGGCCAAACTATTGGAGTTTCAGCTTCAGCATCAGTCCTTCCAATGAACACCCAGGACTGATCTCCTTTAGGATGGACTGGTTGGAGAGCAAAAAAGTTTATGCTCAGTTTAGATCAGTTTAGTCTCTCAGTCATGTCTGACTCTTTGCAACCCCACAGACTGCGGCCCACAAGGCATCCTTGTCCATCACCAACTCCCAGAGTTTGCTCAAACTCATATCCACTGAGTCGGTGATGCCATACAACCACTCATCCTCTGTTATCCCCTTCTCCTCCTGTCTTCAATCTTTCCCAGCATCAGGGTCTTTTCAAATGAGTCAGTTCTTCACATAAGGTGACCAAAGTATTGGAGTTTCAGCTTCAGCATCAGTCTTTCCAATGTATATTCAGGACTGATTTCCTTAAGGAATGACTAGTTTGATTATGCAGTCCAAGGCACTCTCAAGAGTCTTCTCCAACACCATAATTCAAAAGCATCATTTTTCAGTGCTCAGCTGTCTTTATAGTCCAACTCTCACATCCATATATAACTACTGGAAAAACCATAGCTTTGATTATATGGGCATTTGTCAGGAAAGTAATGTCTCTGCTTTTTAATATGCTGTCTAGGTTTGTCATAGCTTTTCTTCCAAGGAGAAAGTGTTTTTTAATTTCATGGCTTCAGTCACCATCCGCTGTGATTTTGAAGCCCAAGAAAATGAAGGCTCTCACTGTTTCCATTGTTTTTCCATCTATTTGTCATGAAGTGATGGGATCAGATGCCCTGATCTTCATTTTTGAATGTTGAGTTTTAAGTAAGTTTTTTTTTTTTTTTTTTTTACTCTCTTCTTTCAATTTCATCAAGAGGCTATTTAGTTCCTCTTCATTTTCTGATATAAGGATGATATCATCTGCATATATGAGGTTATTGATATTTCTCCCTGCAATCTTCATTCCAGCTTGTCCAGCATCCAGTCCAGAATTTCACTTGATGTACTCTGCATATAAGGTAAATAAGCAGGGTGACAATATATAGGCTTGACATACTCCTTTCTCAATTTGGAGCCAGTCCTTTGTTCCATGTCCTGTTCTAACTGTTGCTTCTTAACCTGCATACAGATTTCTCAGGAGGCAGGTAAGGTGGTCTGGTATCTCAATGTCTTTAAGAATTTTCCACAGTTTGTTGTGATCCACACAGTCAAAGGCTTTAGCATAGTCAATGAAGCAGAAATAGATGTTTTTCTGGAATTCTCTTGCTTTTTCTAGGATACAGTGGATGTTGGCAATTTGATCTCTGGTTCTTTTGCCTTTTCTAAATACAGCTTGAACATCTGGAAGTTCTTGGTTCATGTACTGCTGAAGCGTAACTTGGAGAATTTTGAGTATTACTTTGCTAGCGTGTGAGATGAGTTCAATTTTGTGGTAGTTTGAAAGTTTATGCTACTAATAATACACGTAAATCCATGGCTGATTCATGTCAATGTATGGCAAAAACCACTACAATATTGTAAACTAATTAGCCTCCAACTAATAAAAATAAATGTAAAAAAAATTAAAAAACAAACAAAAAAAACAAAAAAAAAACCAAAATCATCTTAAAAGCGAAACTGAAAGTGAATGTTGTTCAGTCGTGTCAGACTCTTTGAGACTCCATGGACTATACAGTCCATGGAATTCTTCAGGCTGGAATACTCGAGTGGGTAGCATTTCCTTTCTCCAGGGGATCTTCTCCACCCAGTCAGTGATTGAACTCAGGTGTCCCGCATTAGTGAAATTGAGTATGAAAAGGTAGTAAACATTGATGTTCTAGCACCATGTTGATTTTCTTTATCTGTATTTTTCCAATGACAATGCAGGACTCAGACAATGATCCTGAATTATCCCTGCTTAATGCTTACCTCTCCCCATATAAATTCACTCCACAGTGATCTTTTACTCTATGTTTAAAACTCATGAATAGCTTCGTATTATCCTTGGAATAACGTGCAAACTCTTTTGAGTCTTGTCTTACTCAGCCTAAGTGTATCTCTTATCCTGTAAACACTCACCTCCTCTACTCACACAGTCACAGTCTGGCTCCTTTCACAATAAACTTCCTTCAGGGTCTGTACATGTATACTCTCCTAATTTTTCAGATGAAGCAGGACATGAAAATCTTTGCAAGACACCCATGTATCCTATATATGGGACAGCATTCTATTCTTCCCCTATCAGTGCACTTGCCATATCATTGAACAATAATTAATTTTTAGTTAATTTCTTTTATACCCCTAGACTTGGAGTTCTTAACAAATTTTGGTATCATGAACCTATTTAGTATTCTTGTGAGGTCTATTAGCTCCCTTCTCAGAACAATGCTTTTAAAGGCACAAGACCGATTACTTAGGATAACAAAGAGAAACCTGCAATATTAAAATCTATATTCAAGACATCAATAACTAAACTGATGACATACTAAGATTCCTGATTTTTACCTAGTGGTAAGTCAATAGCAAACAACTTAAAAATCATGAGGAGTGTTTTTCTGGTATTGAGTTATATGAGCTGCTTGTATATTTTGGAAATTAATCCTTTGTCAGTTGTTTTATTTGCTATGATTTTCTCCCATTCTGAGGATTGTCTTTTTATCCCACTGTTCATTGAAGCACTATTTATAATAGCTAGAACATAAAAGTAAACTAGATGTCCACTAGCAGATGAATGGATAAAGATGTGGTACATTTACACAGTAGAATATTACTCAGTCATAAAAAGGAACACATTTGAGTCAGTTCTAATGAGGTAGATGAACATAGAATCTATTATATAGAGTGAAGTGAGTCAGAAAGAGAAAGATAAATACCATATACTAATGCATATATACAGAATCTAGAAAAATGGTACTGAAGAATTTATTTACAGGGCAACAATGGAGAAACAGACATAGAGAATAGACTTATGGGCTTGGGGAGAGGGGAGGAGAGGGTGAGATGTATGGAGGGAGCAACATGGAGACTTACATTACCATATGTAAAATAGACAGCCAACTGGAATTTGCTGTCTGGCTCAGGAAACTCAAACAGGGGATCTGTATCAGCCTAGAGGGGGTGGGGTGGGGAAGGAGATGGGAGGGAGATTCAAAAGGGAGGGGATATATGTATACCTATGGCTGATTCATATCGAGGTTTGACAGAAAACAGCAAAATTCTGTAAAGAAATTATCCTTCAATAAAAAACAAATTAATTAAAAATATGAGGAGTAAAAATGATATTTTCAGATATCTGCAAGACTGAAAGGCATTATCTGTGATATGTAATGGTAACAGAGTCACATTTACTACTAATACCTCTGTGATTTCTGGCCTATTTTAATAATTAATGCTAATTTTCAGTTATAGGTAAGGAAAACTAAAGATGCCATTTTTTCATACAAGTTTACAATGCCCTTTAGCTATCCTAGGCTAAAGCCTGTCTACTAGCCTGTCAACTTAGTCAGGAGAGGCACTAGATCTGTCCTGCTTGTCATTGAATCCCCACTTATTGACTATATAATTATACAACTATAGTATAACTACATACATAACAACTTCTGTTTTATGTGTTGGAGATAGAGCTGTGAATAATAAGACAAAAGCAGTATGCTTCACGAAATTTTAATTTTCACGGGAGACGGAAGCACATCCAAGACACTCACATTGTTCATGGAATAGAATGTTTCTTTTTTGCTTTGACCTCTTCTGAGATCAATAAGTGTATAGAAACACCTACAATAGCAGTTTAAAAAAATGTTTATTTTTTAATTGAAGGATAATTGCTTTACAGGATTTTGTTGTTTTCTGTCAAACCTCAGCATGAATCAGCCATAGCAGTTTTTAGTCAGGTATTGAAATTCTGAATTAATTGGCTGATAATAAAGAGATCATTTAAAGTGGAAAGAAATTGTTATTACCATTTAAAATATACATGTTCATAACAGTCTGCTTATTTAGGGCTTCTTGATATAGAACTATAATTTCTACATCTTCATACCCTTGTTTATGCAATTCTCCCTTCCTTGAGATCCTATTCTTTTTGGTAACTACTAACTTTTCGAGACTGAGATATCATTTACTCTGGGAAGATTTTTCTACATTCCTCTCCACATAGCTTCACCAGTCTGGTTTGGAATCGTTCCTTGGTGTTTAAGTAGTACTTTGGGTATATCCATATTTGTGAACAGCTGACAGACAGGAATTAAATTATCTGCCTGTAATTGCATATCTCTGTTTTACTTCCTCTAAATTATGTGACCTCAGTAAAGCTGACACATCACTCTCTCTACTGAAACACTGCTTCTGAACTCCCTGTGGGAAAGACAACCTTTCAAATCTGAGAACATTCATTCTCGCTTTACTAAGAATCTTTAAAGGTCAATTTTATGAAAGGTAGCAGAATGCATGCATTTTGGGGTTCTCAAAACTCCAAAGGGATTGTGTCAAGATGTGATCCTAATACCTGACCAGCATTATCCCTCACCCTCTATTTATTCCTGAGGAGGATGTAGAACGGGGACAATCTTATGTACTCATGTATGTGTAGTATCCTTATTACTGTCCATATCTTTAAAAGTATAGGAAATGACATTGGCTTCAGGTGTGTTTTCAAGAGACTTGCTGATCCTCACTTAAATCTACTTTCTCTAACCTAAAATCCCATGGAGTAGTAGCCCAGTCTTACTTTTATTTGTATCTCTAGGAGTTAGCACAGTGTTCAGTGTATGGTAGCTAACTACAAATGATTCCTGAACTGAACCAAACTGATTTTAATGAAATTATGAGGTTTTTAGACTGCTGCCACAAGAAATTGTTTTCCTGTTGGTGATGCATAAAGTAAAGTAAAGTGAAGTCGCTCAGTCATGTCTGACTCTTTGCGACCCTATGAACTGTAGCCTACCAGGCTCCTCTGTCCATGGATTTTCAAGGCAAGAGTACTGGAGTGGATTGCCATTTCCTTCTCACTTTTCCTTAAATAAGAGAATAAATGGAATCTGTGAAAACCTAACATGATTTTGAATGCATTATTTAAAAATATCAATAATTTAATTTATGAGTAGACAAATATGTAGCCTATTTGTGTTTATGGATCAACCAGTTGGTAAATTGGCATAGACTTGACCATAGCCCTGATTGGGACTTTAAATATCAATATAGGAAGTTGGTGGTGAAGACCCTGAGCTTAACAAAGTTACATGAGCACAATAAAATTACAACTGTACTGCAAGGAGATCAAACCAGTCATTCCTAAAGTAAATCAATCCTGAATATTTATTGAAAGGACTGATGCTGAAGCTGAAACTCCAACACTTTGGCTACCTGATGCACAGAACTGACTCATTGGAAAAAACCCTGATGATAGGAAATATTGAAGGCAGGAAGAGAAAGGAACAACAGAGGATGAGAGGGTTGGATGGCATCACTGACTCGATGGACATGAGTTTGAGTAAGCTCTGGGAGTTGGTGATGGACAGGGAAGCCTGGTGTGCTGCAGTGCATGGAGTCACAAAGAATCTGACATGAATGAGTGACTGAACTGAGCTTAATAGAACAAGTAGTGATGAGAGAGATCTGAAGACCAGCAAAAAAGAAAAAAGAAAAAGAAAAGGTCTTCTACAACTAAAGATGTAAAGAATAGACCACAATTATATGGTTAGAAAGGGTATAAATAAGGTATATTCAAGATCCATACCCATGAGTCAGTGACCCACAAACAGGATAATTACAAAGTTTCTCCCCAAGAAGCAATGGGTCCAAGCCCCACAGCAGGCACCCCAGACTGGGGATCATGGACCAAGGAATTGATGATGTTTGATTTTGGAGGTCAAATGAGGCTTACTTTCAGAGGAGCCAGAGACATGTAGGAAACAGACTGCACTCTTAAATGGCACACACAAAATCTCACATGTTCAAGGACCCAGGGAATAAGCAGTAATTTTAAGGGAGCCTGGGTTAGATGTAATTGTTGAGACTCAGAGAGGCAGAAGGCAAATGGAGCTCAACCTGGGAACAGAGACACTGGAAGCAGCCATTTTCAGAAGCTCATTCTGTCATGAGGACACTGGTACTGGCAAGAACCAATTCAGAATTCTCACTCAAGCTGATTAGCATGAAAACCCAACCACCCCAAACCCAACCCAAACCCAACCATGGCACTAGTACCGAGATGCCTCAGGCCAAGCAGCTATCTGGGTGAGACCACAGCTGCATGTGCCACCAGGACAGTTGCTTCAGGACACTCCTGAGTCCCCAGCTGCTCTGAGACCCAACCCTGCTCATCAGAGGGGCCAGGATCCAGCCCTTCTCACCAGCAGTCTAGCACCAGCTCAGGGACCCCTGAGTCTTATTGCAAGGGCAATAATTGCGGGTCCCAGCTTCATACCCAAGTGGGCTGGAACTAGTCTCCGGACTTCCTAGGCTACTGCCCCACCCACCAGTGGACTGATATCAGCTCTGAGATATTTGCTTTCTATAGTAACAGATTCAAGAATCCAACACCACTTACCATTGGGTTGGCAATAGCCCCAGGAAATGGCTTCACCCGTCAGTGAGACAGTACTAGTCCTGTGATACTCTGGGCCCTTGTCCCACTCACCAGCAGGCTGACACCAGCCCTAGCACCCCATTGGGCCCCAGTGCTTCTCACCAGCATGTTGCATTCAGTCCAAGACTCATTGGGCTCCTAATCCACTCACCTTAGGATCTGGTACTACCCACCAGCAGGGCAGCACCACCTTTGGGATACTCTGGAACCTGTTGCCAGCTGTGTTAGGAACTGACCCCACCATCAACAAGCCAACACTCAATCTGGGATCCCTGGTCAGCACTAGTCACTCTGGGACTCAACTCCTCTTACTTCTGGGCCAGCGATAGCCTGAAGGTACAGAGCCTGCCATCTTAAGGCCTGGCCACACTGGCCAACATTTGCTGCACAAGTCAGGGTCTGGAAACCAGTGAAACTACAGGAAAGCCACACTTACAAGACTACCCACAGTAGTCGGTCTTTCACAATAGAAAGGCCCAAGCAGTTCATGTAAGGGGCTCCCCTAGAATATATGACCCTGGTGACTAGAGGAGTGGATTCCTCCAATGCATGAGATGTCCATAGAAAAGACCAGTTCTCCAAGATCAGCAAATTTAACCAACATAACAAACACAAAAACTAAAACAGGAAACTGGGCAAACAGAAAAACAAAGAATATGTTCCAAATGAAGAAACAAAATAAATCCCTAGAAGAAGAACTAAGTGGAGATAAGCAATCTATCCAATGAAGACTTCAAGATAATGATCATAAAAATGCTTAAAGTACTTGAGATAAGAATGGACAAACATTGAGAACTTTAACAAGGAATTGGAAAATATAAAAAAGATTCAAACAGAGCTGAAGAATACTGTAACTGAAATAAAATATATACTAGAAGGAATTAACAGTAGATTAGATGATATGAAGAATCAGATTTGTGAACTGGAAGAAAAGTAGAAGCTGAAAAGAAGAAAGGAAAAAAACAGCAAAATTATGAGGACAGTTAGGAGAATTATGGAACAATATCAAGCATATTAATATTAACATTTTAGAGGTCCCAGAAAGAGATGAGAGAGAAGGGGCAGAAATTATATTTGAAGACAAAATAGCTGGAGACTTCCTTAGCCTGGGAAAGAAACAGACATCCAGGTACAGGAATCACAGAGAGTCTCAAACAGGATCAAACTGGAGGTACACACCAAGGCATATCATATTCAAAACAGTAAAAATTAAATTAAGAGAGATTATTAAAATCAGCAAGGGAAAAGCAATAAGTTAAGCATAAACGAACTCCCAAAAGTCTATCAGTACATTTTTCAGCAGAAATTCTGTTGGTCATAAGGGAATGTGTTAGTTGCTCAGTTGTGTCCAACTCTTTGCAACCCCATGGACTCTAGCCTGGCAGACTCCTTTGCCCATGGAATTCTCCAGGCAAGAATACTGGAGTGGATTGCCCTTTCCTTCTCCAGGGGATCTTCCTGACCCAGGGATCAAACCTGGGTCTCCCACATTGTGGGCAGATTCTTTACTGTTTTAGCCACCAGGGAAGACCCCGTAAGGGGATAGCATGATATATTTACAAGTGACAAAAGGGAAACATGCACAACCTAGAAGGTTTTCATTTAAGAAGGCTAGCTGGCAAGGATTTCATTCCGATTTGAAGGAGTTCCACACTCTAGCAAAGAGTTTTACACGAAATGTTGTTGGGCCTTCTCTAAGTAGAAAAGAAAAAGTCACAACTAGAAATATCAAATGGATGAAAGGAAAGATTTCTTGGTAAAGATATATATACAGTAAAGTTAATAAATCGACCACATATGCAGCTAGTAGGAAACTTAAAAGGTCAAAGTAGGAATATTATCTATATGCACAGTACATAATTAAGAGATACACAAGCAAGAAAATGTAAAACATGATGCCATAACAGTAAATGGGAGTGGGCTGTTAAAATGCATTTGTACTTAGAACAGCAAATTAAAATAATCATGTATACATAGGATGGCATATATAAACCTCATGGTAACCACTCCAATACTTTGGCCACCTGTGGTGAAGAGCTGACTCATTGGGAAAGATCTTGATGATGGAAAAGATTGAGGGCAGGAGAAGTAGGTGACAGAGGATGAGATGGTTAGATGGCATTGCTGACTCAATTGACATGGGTTTGAGCAAACTCTGGGAGATGGTGAAGGGCAGGGAAGCCTGATGTGCTGAAGTTCATGGGATTACAAAGAGCTGGATATAACTTAGTGACTGAACAATAACAACAATGGTAATCACAAACCAAAAATCTGTCATAAATACACCTACAGAATAGAGAAAGACATTTGACTATATCTCTAAAGATAGTCATCAAATCACAGGGGAATATATCAAAAGAAAAGAAAGGACCAAAAAACAACTCAACAATAATCCAAAATCAGTTAACAAAATGGCAAAGAGTACAAAACTATTAATAATTATCTTAAATGTAAATAGACTAAATTCTCCAAAGAAAAGACATAGAGTGGCTGAATGTATACATAAATAAGACCCATATAGAAGCTGCCTCCAAGAGACTTACTTCAGATATAAATACACACAGACTACATGTGAGATGAGAAAAGATGTTCCATGAAAGTGAAGAAAGCTGGATTATCAATACTTATATAAGACAAAACAGACATTAAAACAAAGACTGTAATGAGATGATCAAGGGCTCAATCTAAGAAGAAGATATAACATTGTAAATATATATTCTCCCTACATAGAAGCACCTAAATACATAAAGCAAACATCGACAGACACAAAGTGAGATATCTATAGTAACACAATAATAATAGTGGACTTTATTCCCTTACTTACATCAATGGCCAAATCATCCAAATCAATAAGGAAACACTGATCTTAAATGACACATAGAGCCAGTGTACTTAAATGATAACAGAGCATTCCATCCAAAGCGGCAGTATACATATTCTCATCAAGTGCACATGGAACATTCTCTAGGAAAGATCAGGTGCTATGCCATAAAATATTAATCAATAAATAAAAGAAAGTTGAATTCATGGGAAGCATCTTTTCTGATCATATCGCTATGAGACTAGAAATCAACTATTTTATTAATAGTTTGCATTAAACATGCAAAAATGACAAATATATGGAGGGTAAACAACATGCTAAGAACAACTAGTGGACCATTGAAGAAATCAAAGAGGAAACCAAAAAATATCTGGAGAAAAATAAAAACACAATGACCCAAAATCTATGGGACGCAACAAATTAGCTGTAAGTGAGAAGTTTATGGTGATAGAAGTCTACTTCAGGAAATAAGAAAAATTTCAAGTAAATTACCTAATTGCATACTTCATTAAAGTAGAAAAAGTAAAGCAAGCAAAACCTAGACAAAACCCAGTAGTTCAGTTCAGTTCAGTCTCTCAGTCATGTCGGAAACTTTGCAGCCCCATGGAGTGCAGCACACCAGGCTTCCCTGTTCATCACCAACTCCCTGAGTTTGCTCAAACCCATGGCCATCGAGTCTGTGATGCCATCCAACCATCTAATTTCCTGTTGTCCCCTTCTCCTCCTGCCTTCAATCTTTCCCAGAATCTTTTCCAATGAGTCAGTTCTGTGAATCAGATAGCCACAGTATTGAAGTTTCAGCTTCAGCATCAGTCCTTCCAATGAATATTCAGTACTTATTTTCTTTAGGATGGACTGGTTGGATCTCCTTGCAGTCCAAGGGACACTCAAGAGTCTTCTCCAACACCACAGGTCAGAAACATCAAATCTTTGGTGCTCAGTCTTCTTTATAGTCCAACTCTCACATCCATACATGACTACTGAGAAAACCATAGCTTTGACTAGACAGACCCTTGTTGGCAAACTAAAGTCTCTGCTTTTTAATATGCCATCTAGGTTAGTCATAACCTTTCTTTCAAGGAGCAAGGAAAGAAAGAAAAGAAAAATGAAGTCACTCAGTCATCTCCAACTCTTTGTGACCCCATGGACTATAGCCTACCAGGCTCCTCAGTCCATGGCATTTTCCAGGCAAGCGTACTGGGGTGGGTTGCCATTTCCTTCCGGGGGATCTTCCCGACCCAGGGATTGAACCCGGCTCTCCTGCATTGCAGGCAGATGCTTTACTGTCTGCACCACCAGGGAAGCCCCAAAATAAAAGCCTACAGTACCCAGTATTACCAGGCAGCCTCCCAACCAACTACTGGTTAGGCCTGACCCTGCTTAGCTTCCAAGATCAGATGAAATCGGGCGCGTTCAGGGTGGTATGGCTGTAGCATCTTTTAATTTCATGGCTGCAGTCACCATCTGAAATGATTTTGGAGCCTGAGACTAAAGTCTATCACTGTTTCCATTGTTTCCCCATCTGTTTTCCATGAAGTGATAGGACCGGATGCCATAACCTTAATTTTTTGAATGTCGAGTTTTAAGCCAACTTTTTCACTCTCCTTTTTCACTTTCATCAAGAGACTCTTAGTTCTTTACTTTCTGGCATAAAGGTGGAGTCATCTGTGTATCTTATTGATATTTCTCCTTAAAATCTTGATTCCAGTTTGTGGTTCACACAGTACAGCATTTTGCATGATGTACTCTGCATGTAAGTTAAATATGCAGGGTGACATTATACCGCCTTGACACACTCCTTTCCCAATTTGTAACTAGTCCACTGTTCCATGTCCAGTTCTAACAGCTGCTTCTTGACCTGCACACAGATTTCTCAGGAGACAGGTAGGGTTGTCTGGTATTTCAATCTCTAAGAATTTTCTACAATTTGCTGTGATCCACACAGTCAAAGACTTTGGCATAACCAATATCACAGAAGTAGATATTTTCTGGTACTCTCTTGCTTTTTGTTTGACCCAACATATGTTGGCAATTTGATCTCTGGTTCCCTTGTCTTTTCTAAATCTAGCTTGAACATCTAGAAGTTCTCGGTTCACATACTGTTGAAGGCTGGCTTGGAGAATTTTGAGCATTACTTTGCAAGCATGTGAGACAAGTGCAATTGTGCAGTAGTTTGAACATTCTTTGGCATTACTCTTCTTTGGGATTGGAATGAAAACTGACCTTTTCCAGTCTGGTGGTCACTGATGAGTTTTCCAAATTTGCTGGCATATTTAATGCAGCACTTTCACAGTAACATCTTTTAGTATTTGAAATGGCTTAACTGAAATTCCATCACATCCACTAGCTTTGTTCATAGTGATGCTTCCTAACGCCCACTTGACTTCACATTCCAGGATGTCTGGGTGATCATACCATCTGGGTTAACCAGCGGTTATCTGGGTCATTAAGATCTTTTTTGTATAGGTGTTCTGTGTATTCTTGCCACTTCTTCTTAATATCTCCTTCTTCTGTTAGGTCCATACCATTTCAGTCCTTTATTTTGCCCATTTTTGCATGAAATTTTCCCTTGGTATCTCTACTTTTCATGAAGAGATCTCTAGTCTTTCCCATTATATTGCTTTCTTCTATTTCTTTGCATTGATCACTGAGGAAGGCTTCCTTATCTCTCCTTGCTATTCTTTGAAATTCTTCATTCGATGGGTATATCTTTCCTTTTCACCTTTGCCTTTAGCTTCTCTTCTTTTCTCAGTTATTTGTAAGGCCCCCTCAGACAACCTTTTTGCCTTTATGTATTTATTTTTCTTGGGGATGGTCTGAATCACTGCCTCCTGTACAATGTCAGGAAGCTCCATCCATAGTTCTTCAGGCACTCTGCCTATCAGATCTAATTCCTCAAATGTATTTGTCACTTTCACTGAGTAATTGTAAAGTATTTGATTTAGGTCATACCTGAATGGTCTAGTGGTTTTCCCTACTTTTTACAATTTAACTTTGAGTTTTGTAATAAGGAGTTCATGATCTGAGCCACAGTCAGCTCCTGGTCTTATTTTTGCTGACTGTATAGTGCTTCTCCATCTTTTTCTGCAAAAACTATCATCAATCTGATTACTGTATTGACCATCTGGTCATGTCCATGTGTATAGTCGTCTCTTGTGTTGTTGGAAGAGGATGTTTGCTATGATCAGTGTTTTCTCTTGGCAAACTCTGTTAGCCTTTGCCCTGCTTCATTTTTGACTCAAAGGCCAAACTTGTCTGTTACTCTAGGCACCTCTTGACTTCCTACTTTTGCATTCCTGTCCCCTGTGATGAAAAAGGACATCTGTTTGTGGTGTTAGTTCTAGAAGATCTTGTAGGTCTTCATAGAACCGTTCAGCTTCAGCTTCTTCAGCATTAGTGGTTAAGGCATAGACTTAGATTACTGTGGTATTGTATGGTCTGCCTTGGAAGTGTACAGAGATCATTCTGTCATTTTTAAGATTACCCTGAAGTACTGCTTTTGGAGTATGTTGTTGGCTATGAGAGCTACTCCATTTCTTCTAAGTGATTCTTGCCTACAGTAATACATATAAATGGTCATCTGAATTAATTTCACCTATTCCAGTCCATTTTAGATCACTGATTCTTAAAATGTTGATGCTCACTCTTACCACCTCCTGTTTGACCACTTCCAGTTTAGCTTGATTTATGGACCAAGCATTCCAGATTCCTATACGATACTGTTCTTTACAGCATTGGACTGAAGAGGCAGAGCCAGTGCAAAAACAATGCGCTGTTTTGGGTGTGACTGGTGATGGCAGTAGAGTCCAGTGCTGTAAAGAACAAACCCAGTAGAAGGAAAAAATTCATAAATATCATATTCATAAATAAATAGTAGAAATAAATGACATAAGAACTAAAAAAAAGGAAAGAAAACATGAATTAAACCAAGAACTGGTTATTTGAAAAAAGAAACAAGATTGAAAAACCTGTAGACAGACTCATCAAGGAAAATTAAAAAAAAAAAAAAATTAAAAAGAGAGGTTCAAAATTAATAAAGTCAGAAGTTAAAAAGGAGACGTTACAACTGATGTCACAGAAATACAAAGGATCATAAAAGATTATTATAAATAATCATATGCTAATAAGATCGACAACCTAGTAGAAATGGACAAATTCCTATAAATGTTCCATATCCCAAGATTAAATCAGTAAGAAATAGAAAATATGAAGAGACCAATTACCAATAAAATTGTATCATTAATTTAAAAAACTCTCCAACAAAGATTACAGGTGTTTATTGACATCACAGGTAAATTCTACCAAATATTTAGATGAGCATTACTACCCATCCTTCTTAAATTAACCAACAAAACTGCAAAAGAAGGAATACTTACAAACTCATTGTAACATGTGAACATCATCCTGATGTCAAACCAAAGATATCACAAAACAGAAAGTTCTAGGCTAATATCTCTTATAAACATAGATGTAAAAATTCTCTATAAAATATTAGCAAACCCAATTCAATGATCATTAAAAGATCATACAAAATAATCAAATTGGATTAGTTTCAGGGATTCAAGGATAGTTCAACACCCCTAAATCAATCAATGTGCTTACTGTGTTAACAAATTGAAGAATAAAATAATATAATCATTTCAATAGATGTAGGGAAATCTTTCAACAGAATCTAACAAACATTTATGATTAAAAAACAGATAATAAAGTGGGTATAGAGGAAATGTACTTCAATATAATGAAGTCCAAATGAAAAATTTACAGCTAGTGTCATACTCAGTGGTGAGAAGCTGAAAGAATTTCCTCTAATATCAGGAATAAGACAAGGATGGCCACTCTCAACAATTTTGCTCAGCATAATATAGGAATTTGTAGCTACAACAATCAGACAAAAAAGAGAAATAAAAGCAAGAAATTTCTCCAAATTGGAAAGCAAGAAATAAATATGTCACTGTAGATGACATGACACTATAAATATAAAATTCTAAAGACACCATCAAGAAGTTCAGAAGTAATAAATTAATTTGGTAAAGTTGCAGGGCACAAAATTAATATGCAGAAATCTGCTGCATTCTATACACGAACATCAAACTGTCAGAAATAGAAATTAAAAGAACAATTCTAATTGCAACAAAGATAATAAAATACATAGGAATAGATCTAACAAAGGAGGTAAAAGATCTGTATTTGGAAACATAGAAGACAGAAGAGAGAAACTGAAGACCATACAAAGAGATGACAAGAGACCACATGCTCATGGATTGGAATAATTTACATTGTTTAAATGATCATACTACCTAAAGCAATCAGTGATTTAATGCAATCCCTATCAAAAAGTCAATGACATTTTTCACACAAGTGAACAAATAATTCTGAAATTTGTTGGAAACATAAAAGACTTCAAATAGTCAAAACAATCTTTGAGAAAGAACAAAATCTGGAGACATTATGCTATCTGATTTCAAGCTATACAATAAACCTGTAGTGATCAAAACAGTATGGTACTGGTACAAAAACAGACGTGGATAAATGGACCAGAATATAGAGCCCAGAAATGAGTCCATAGTTACATGCTTGATTAATCTATGACAAAGGGGCCAAGAGTATACAATGAGGAAAGACAGACTCTTAAATAAATGTTGTTTGGTACAGCTACATGCAAAGTAATCAAACTGGGCTGCTTTCTCACACCATACACAAAAATAAACTCAAAATACTTTAAAGGCTTAAATGTAAGACATTAAACTAAACCTTCTGGAATAAAATAGGCAGTATTCTCTTTGACATTGGTCTTAGCAATGATTTTATGGCTATGTATCCTCAAGCAAGGGAAACCAAAACAAAGATAAGCAAATGAGATCACATCAAACTAAAAAGCTTTTGCACAGTGAGGGAAACTATTTAAAAAAAAAAAAGAAAAGAAACGATAAAAGAAAAGGTCACCTACTAATGGGAGAATATATCTACAAATGACACGTGCCATAAGAACATATAAAACATATAAACATATAAACATGTAAAACATATAAAGAACTCATACAATTCAACATAAAAAGAATAAATAATCTGATGAAGAAAGGGGCAGAGGATCTACATAGACATTTTTCCAAAGAAGACAGAGAGATGGCCAACAGGGACTTGAAAACATACTCAACATAACTAATAAACAGGGAAATGTAAAGTTAAAACCATGATGAAATGTTACCTCATACTTGTCAGAATGGCAAAAGGACAACAAATAACGTGTTGGCAATAATTTGGCAAAAAGGGAACTATTGTGCACTGTTGATGGGAATGTAAATTGGTGCGGCCACTATGGAAAACATTATGGAGATTCCTCAAAATGTTAAAAACAGAATTACTATAACTCCACTCGAGCATTTATCTGAAGAAAATGAAAACAATCATTCAAAAAGATATATGCACCCCTATGTTCATTTCAACATTATTTATAATATATAAGATATGGAAGGACCTTAAGTGCCAATAAATTGATGAATTAATAAAGAAGATGTTGTATATCAATTGCATCTCAGTAAAACTAGAAGAAAAACATTTAACATGTCACTATAGTATCTATGTCTTGTTCTAGACTATACGCCACTTGAAGGAAATGCCTTTACTCATTAAAGTATATTTGTATGAATACTATAGGTAAAATCCTCCTCAAAAGATATGCATAAGCATTATGTGTCTTCTGTCTTACATTGTTGTTTTGTTCAGTCACTCAGTTGTGTCCAACTCTTTGTGATCCCATGGGATGCAGCATGCCAGGCTTCCCAGTTCTCCAATATCTCCAGGAATTTGCTGAAACTCATGCCCATTGAGTTGGTGATGCCATCCAACAATCTCTTCCTCTGTCATCCTCTTCTCCTTCTGCCCTCAGTCTTTCCCAGCATCAGGGTCTTTTCCAATGAGTCAGCACTTGGAATCAGGTGCCCAAATGTTTCAGCATCAGTTCTACCAATGAGTATTCAGGGTTGATTTTCTTTAGGATTGACTTATTTGATCACGTTGCTGTCCAAGGGACTCTCAAGAATCTGCAGCTCAAAAGATAGTTCTTTGGCGCTTAGCCTTCTTTATGTTTCAACGCTCACATCAGTACATGGCTACCAGAAAAACCATAGCTTTGGCTATGTGGACCTCTGTCATCAAAGCCATGTCTCTCCTGTTTAATATGCTGTCTAGGCTAGTGATAGCTTTTCTACCAAGGAGCAAGCATCTTTTAATTTCATGGCTTCAGTCACCATCCACAGTGATTTTGGAGCACAAGATAGTAAAATCTCTCTCTGTTTCCATTGTTTCCACATCTACTTGCAATGAAGTGATGGGACTGGATGCCATGATGTTAGTTTTTTAAATGTTAACTTTTAAGTCACTTTTTTCACTCTCCTCTTTCATCTTCATCAGGGGGCTTTTTAGTTCCTCTTCACTTTCTGCCATAAAAGTGGTGTCAGCTGCATATTTGAAGTTCTTGATATTTCTCCCAGCAATCTTGATTCCAACTTGTGCTTCATCCAGCCTGGCATTTTGCATGATGTACTCTGCATATCAGTTAAATAAGCAGGGTGGCAATATACAGTCTTGATGTACTCCTTTCCAATTTTGAATCAACCCATTGTTCCATGTCTGGTTCTAATTGTTGCTTCTTGACCTGCAAACAGGTTTCTAAGAATACAGGTAAGATGGTCTGATATTCTCACTTGTTAAAGTATTTTCCACAGTTTGTTGTGATCCACACAGTCAAAACTTTAGCATAGTCAACAAAGCAGTAGTTGTTTTTCTGGAATTCAGTTGCTTTTCCTATGATCCAATGGATGTTTGAAATTTGATCTCTGGTTCCTCTATCTTTTCTACATCAAGCTAGTACATCTGGAAGTTTTCAGTTCACACATACTATGGAAGCAGAGCTTGAAAGATTTTGAGCCTTACCTTGCTAGCAAATGTAGTTTGACCATTCTTTGGCATTACCCTTCTTTGGGACTGGAATGAAAACTGACCTTTTCCAGTTCTGTGGCCACTACTGAGTTTTCCAAACTTGCTGGCATACTGAGTGCAGCACTTTCACAACATCATCTTTTAGGACTTGAAAGAGCTCAGCTGGAACTCTATCACCTCCACTAATTTTGTTGGTAATAATGCTTTCCAAGGCCCACTTGACTTTACACTCCAATACGTCTGGCTCTAGGTGAGTGACTACACCATAGTGGTTATCTGGGTTATTAAGATCTTTTCTATATTTCTTCTATGTATTCTTATCACCTCTTAATCTCTTCTGCTTCTGTGAGGTCCATTCTGTTTCTGTCCTTTATTGTGCCCATGTTTGCATGAAATGTTCCTTTGGTATCTCTAATTTGCTATAGTCTTTCCCATTCTATTGTTTTCCTCTATTTCTTTTCATTCTTCATTTAAGGAGCCTTTCTTGCTATTTCCTTGCTATTCTTTGGAACTCTACATTCAGATAGGTATATTTTTCCTTGTCCCCTTTGCCTTTTGCTTCTCTTCTTTCCTCAGCTATTTATAAGGTCTTCTCAGAAAACTATTTTGTCTTGTTGCAATTCTTTTTTTCCATTTTTTCCCCTTTGCGTTTCTTATGTGCACTGGGACCCAGGGAAAGGAGCAGTGATTCCATCCCCCCACCAACCCAAGAGCCTGAGCCAAACCTGCCTGTCAGTGTTTGAGGGTCTTCTGTGGAAAGGTTGGTCAGCAGTGGTCTGCCATGGGGAGAAGGGCTCTGGTAGAACACTTCTGGGAGGTGTAGCATGTGGCCTAAGTCCTCTTGGAGGAGGTCACCATTATTCCCTCCATAAAGCTGCTGGGCGGGTGATCCACAAACTGAAGAACAATTATACCAAAGAAGTTCTTAAACTGTTGCAAAGGTTCTAAGCCCTACAACAGACTTCCAAACCTGGGGATCCAACAAAGGGGCTGAGAATCCCCAGGGAATCTGACTTTGAAAGTCAGTGGGATTTGATTACAGAATTTCCACGGGAATAGGGAAGCAGAGACTCTTGGAGGGTACAAGCAACACCTTGTGCACACCAAGACCCAGGAGAAAGAAGTGACCCCATTAGAGGCTGAGTCTAGCTTGCCTTGCTCTGGGAGTCTCCAGTGGAGGTACAGGTCAAAATTGGCCTGCCTCAGAGTCAAGGGCATTGGCAGCAGCATTCCTAGGAGGCACAGTGTGTTGGCACAAGTAATCTTGGAGGAGGTTGCCATTAGGCCTAACACAGACTATAGTCCTTCCATAGAGAATACAAGATTCCAGGAATGGGCACCTAAGGCCAAACTACAGGAATGGAGTAAAGCCCACCCATCAGCAGAAATTTGTGTTAAAGATTTACTAAGCTTGACCTTGCCCATCAGAGCAAGATCTAATTTTCCCCACAACCAGTGCCTCACATCAGGAAGCTTGCACAAGCATCTTATTATCATTCATCAGAAGACAGACAGAATAGAAACCACAATTAAAGAAAACTAGCTGCAATTTTCATGTGGATCACAGCCTTTTATAACTCAATGAAACTATGAGCTACAGGGCCACCCAAGACAGATCTGTCATGGCAGAGAGTTCTGGCAAAATGTGGTCCACTGGAGCAGGAAATGGCTACCATTTCAGCATTTTTGACTTGAGAATCCCATGATCATTATGAAAAGGCAAAAAGATATGACACTGAAAGATGAACTCCCCAGGTTGGCAGATGTCCAGTATGCTGCTGGAGAATAGCAGAGAAATAGCTCCAGAAGTAATGAAGAGGCTGAGTCAAAGCAGAAACAACACCCATTTGTGAATGTGTCTGGTGATGAAAGTAAAGTTCGATGCTGTAAAGAACAGTATTTAATAGGAACCTGGAATATTAGGCCCATGAATCAAGGTAAATTGGAAGTGGCCAAATGGGATAGCAAGAGTTAGCATCAAAATTTAAGAAATCAGTGAACTAAAATGAATGGAAATGAGCAAATTTAATTCAGGTGACCATTATGTCTATTACTGTGGGCAAGAATCCCTTACAAGAAATGGGGTGGCCCTCAAAGTCAACAAAAGAATCCAAAATGCAGTTCCTGGGTGCAATATCAAAAATGACAGACTGATCTTGCTTCATTTCCAAGGCACAGCATTCAACATCACAGTAATCCAAGTCTGTGCCCCAAACACTTATGCTGAAGATGAACTGAATGGTTCTATGAAGACCTACAAGACCTTCTATAACTAACATGCACGCACGCACACACACACACACACACACACACACACACACACACACACACAGAGATGTCCTTTTCATCATAGGGGACTGGAATGAAAAAGTAGGAAGTAAAGAGATATCTGGAGTAACAGGCAAGTTGGCCTTGGAATAAAAAATGAGGCAGGGAAAAGGTTAACAAAGCTTTGAGAAGAGAATGCACTGGTCATAGCAAACCACCTCTTCCAACAACACAAGAGTTGACTCTACATGTACATCGTCAGATGGTCAGCACTGAAATCAGATTGATTATATTCTTTGCAACCAAAGATGGAGGAGCTCTATACAGTCAGCAAAAACAAGACCAGGAGCTGACTGTGGCTCAGATCATGAGCTCCCTATCCAAAATTCAGACTTAAATTGAAGAAAGTAGGGAAATCCACTAGGACTTTCAGGTATGACCTAATTTAATTTATACCTAAATAAAATCAAATCCCTCCATGGCTGATTCATGTCAATGTATAACAAAACCCACTACAATATTGTAAAGTAATTAGCCTCCAACTAATAAAAAAAAAAAAAAATCAAATCCCTCATACAGTGGAAGTGATAAATAGATTCAAAGGATTAGATTTGACAGAGTGCCTGAAGAAATATGGACAGAGGTTCATAACACTGTACAGGAGGTGCTGACCAAAATCATTATGTATAAGAATTAAAAATTCTTATTGAAAGAATTGAAGAAATATCATGTTATGTTAAAATATGTGTTCTTTAATTTAAAAACTTATATCTTCAAAATATAGTTAATGAATACAAAATTATTTTGGGGAGATTGAACATGTTTGATCATCAAAGTTGTTATTAAGAATTGAATTGGTTTTTCATATGAAAAGGATTTGATGTATTCTTGACAAGAAATCTTTAGAAAGATTATGATATAAATATCTTATAAATATCAAAGTTTTAATTGTTAGGTGTTAAGATTTTATTTCTCTACTGATATCAGAAAACTTTCTTATAGGAACTCTTTTGACTCAACTTAGGCAAAAGAAATTGCATATTTGACTGTGGCCATTCCCCTTGCACATTCCTTTTTATATCTGAATATATTTAAAATACTTTAAAATATAGGTTCTTTGGATGTAGGTTTGTTTCTTGTATTTTATGTCTAATTTTTCAAATTCCATAGCCTAACATTGACTGTCATCCTACAGACTTAATAGTTATATGAAGTTCAGAACTATTTTTTATTTGTTATTTGAGAAGAATCAAGTATAGATTTAATTTTTGGCATTCTTAAAAGTTTTTTCTATTGCTTTGTATGTGACACTTATATGTGACTTTGTATATGACATTTATAAATAATATCTTAAGAGCATTCAGCTACCCTTATAAGGGAAAGTGATGGTTCTGTTTTTCTATTTTCATTTAGTCAACATTAGGTTGGTTCCATGTGAGCAAGCTTTCTTACATGACCTTCCATGAAAATCTTTTTAGCCTTCTACATCTCTTACTCATCATATGGGGATAAATCCTTTCACTAAGCTTTATTGTTCTAAAACACTGATGATATTTGCATGCTCAGTCACTTCAGGGGTGTCCAACTCTTTGTGACCCTATGGACTGTAGCCTGCCAGGCTCCACTCTTCATGGGATTTTCCAGGCAAGGATATGGAGAGGGTTGCCATGCCCTCCTCCAGCAGATCTTGCCTATCCAGGAATCAAACCCATGTTTCCCGCATCACCTGCATTACAGGCAGATTCTTTACTGCTGAGCCACTGGGGATGACCATTGATGATATTGCCCAAATGTAATTCATTTTGGAATTAAATCTCTAATGTTAATTTCAAATGGATATTCAACTAATGACAAAATTTGTATTGCTATGTCATCTTTGTGCCTCTGGGTGTTTCATATTCCTGCAGTCTTTATTAGCTGGGCAAGGTCATTCCTTTTTAACAGATAAAAGAACTATAAGTGGTTAATATAACTAGGAACAAGTTTTTTGTGCAGACACATGTTCCAGGTAGCTGATAAGACAGGACATGGCACTCCACGGCACATTGGTTGATTGGTGAAGAAAAATAAACACTAAGAATTTAGGAATGAAATGGGGGCACTGTGCCTTAACAATGAAGATGACGGGCTCATGTGTATATTGAATATGCAATATTTTTAAGCTTTAAAAAGTGAATTATAAAAACAATTCTGATGTCTTTTATAGGACGTGTTTGAAATTCACGTTGCTTTTTGAGACCCAGCAACAAAATTGAGTATACTTGAACCTGTTAGTAATGATACACATAAGCACATATCACAACTTCTTTCTTCTTTGACATTATGGAAAATACCTTTACTGTCTTTAGTTTTTAAAGCAGCACTGTCATGCATAATTCAAACATATTATTGTTTTTTATTGGATCAGAACAAACCACCTCATTTAAACCCTATGTTAAATGAGCCAACTTAGGTGGGAAACAAACAAACAAGCAAGCAAAAATAACAAAAAACAATCCTCAGGCATAATCAGTAAGAAGGCCATCTGGGCTGAAAGTCCTTCAGCATGTAAAGGGATAGAATACTCAAACTATTCATCCACCCAGTGAGAGGGTAACACTCACAGAAAACACCAAATCTGTTGACAAAGACTTTAGGTGATGATAAATAGAGTAGAATGCTATCAACATGAAGAGGGATTTTCAATGGATAGCCAAGGTTCTTTAGGGTAGAAAGGTATGCAAATTATCAAATCACATAAGATGCAAATGAAAATATACATTATTCTACATGCAATGGTCATCTTTTAATTTGCCTTAGGCCTTAGCTCTTTTCACTATCTTTTTCAGATCTTAAAAAAAAAACTTTAAAAAATATACAAATAGCTCATACAGCTCAATATCAAAAAATCTGAAAACCCAATAAAAAAAAAAACAGCTGGGCAAAAGATCTAAAGAGATATTTCTGCAAAGAAGACAAACGTGCGTGCATGCCTAAGTAGCTTCAGTCCTGTCCGACTCTGTGCGACCCTTTAGACTATAGCTCACCAGGCTCCTCTGTCCATAGGATTCTCCAGGCAAAAGTACCGGAGTGGGTTGCCATGCCCTTCTCCAGGGAATCTTCCCAACCTAGGGATTGAACCCATGTCTCTTATGTCTCCTACATTGGCAGGCAGGTTCTTTACCACTACCATCACCTGGGAAGCCCAAAGAAGACATACAGATGGCCAAAAGGCACAGGAAAACATGTTCAAAATAGCTAACTATTAGAGAAATGTAAATGAAAACTGCAATGAGGTATCACCTCACACCAGTCAGAATGGTCATCATTAAAAAGTATACAAATAATAAATACTGGAGAGAGTATAGAAAAAAAGGAACTCTCCTAACACTGTTGTTAGGCATGCAAACTGATATAGCTATTACAGAAAACAGTATGAAGGTTCTCCGCAAAATTAAAAAGAGTTGCTATATGATCCAGCAATTCAATTCTTGGGTATATATACAGAAAAAGCATCATTTGAAAAGATGCATGCACCCCAAAGTTCACTGCAGCACTATTTACAATAGCCAAGACATAGAAACAACCCAAATACCCACTGACAAATGAATGCATAAAGAAGATGCAGTATGAGCGTGGCAGTATCCCAATACTTTACTGACAAAAAAATAGGTAAAGGGGCATAACTTGCTGACCCCTGAACTCTAGAATTGACTGAACCAAGATGGTGGAGATGATACGGTGATAGGACGCCACAGTACCAGCAACTGACATGTAGTTTTTACTGTGGACTGGGCACCGTTCTAGGGTTTTAAAGTGCAATTTCTCATTTAATCTTGATGGTAATTTTATGAAATGGGCACTATTTATTTATCTAGTCCCATTTTGTATACTAAGAAACTATATATATATAGGATATTGCTCAGCCATAAAATAGAATTAAATAATATCATTTGCAACAACATGGATAGAACTAGAAATTATCATAGTGTGTGAAGTAAGCCAGACAGAGAAAGACAAATTTCATATGATATCATTTATATGCAGAATTTAAAAAAAAATGATACAAATGAATTTATACACAAAACACAATTAGACCCACAGGCATAGAAAGCAAGCTTACAATTACCAAAGGGGAAACAGTGGGGAGGGATAAATTAGGAATTTGGGGTTAACATATACATACTAATATATATATAATAGATAAAAGCCAAGATCTCTAATGTATAGCACAGAGATCTATATTTATATTTGTAATAACCTATAAGGGAAAAGATTCTGAAAAATAATATATACACACATGTTTCCCAGGTGGTGCTAGTGGTAAAGAACCCGCCTGCCAATGCAGGAGATATAAGAGACACAAGTTTGATCTCTGCGTCAGGAAGATCCCCTGGAGGAGAGCATGGCAACCCACTCCGGTGTCCTTGCCTGGAGAATTCCATGGACAGAGGAGCTTGGTGGGCTACAGTCTTTGGGGTCCCGAAGAGTTAGACTGAAGTGACTTAGCATGCACACACACACACACACACACACACACACACACAAACACACACATATATATTTATATACCTGACTCACTTTGCTGTATGTCTGAAACTAACCCAATATTGTAAACCGACTACATTTCAATAAAAGAAACACACTAAATAAAATTCAGTCAGTTCAGTTCAGTCACTCAGTCCTGTCCGACTCTTTGTGACCCCATGCACCACAGCACACCAGGCTTCCCTGTCCATCACCAACTCCTGGAACTTACTCAACCTAATGTCCATCAAGTCAGTGATGCCATCCAACCATCTCATCCTCTGTTGTCCCCTTCTCCTCCTGCCTTCAATCTTCCCCAGCACCTTTCCAATGAGTCAGTTCTTTGCGTCAGGTGGCCAAAGTATGGGAGTTTCAGCTTCAGCATCAGTCCTTTCAATGAATATTCAGGACTGATTTCTTTTAGGATTGACTGGTTGGATTTCCTTGCAGTCCAAGAGACTTGCAGTCCAGTATTTTTTTTTTTTTTAATAAAATTACTGAATGGCAAAAGTAAATAAATAAAAGCATTTCATTTAAAATGTCAATAGTAGCACAGTAAGCTTCTGTATCCTGCAAACGTCTACTAAGACCTCCACAGACTGTCACATTTTTTTAAATTCATAGCATTACACTTAATCCTTTTTGTTCCCTGACTTGAGACAGAAATAGGAAACGTAATGGAAGAATGGTATACAAGGGCATTAAGGTTATATTAGGGATGCTTAATTTTGTTTTTTCTTAATTTTCTGTGCTTGACAGAGTATTTTAAAAACTGCCAATTTATAGAGGTTGCATGTCATTTCTGCAGCATGTGAATAGATAAGTAAGCTCACAGATACCTGCTGCCAGTGTCTGAAGTTGAGGATGGGCAACACATGTGCCCTTAGTGATTGACACAGCTAAACAGAGTTTCCAGATGAAACTTAGTAAGGTTTGATGCAGCATGCAGGCACTGAAAAAACAAAAGGTGGCATACACCAATGTATATTGGCTTACATAAAGGTAACAGATGTCTCTTCTACAGGTTAGCTAGAGAAACAGTTTGTATACAAAAAGGATGTAGAAAAGGAGAAAGAAATTTGGAGAAGTTCCCACACAGCCTGTGGTTCTTACCCATGTGGGTGGTAGGAAAAAAATGATTATCTTCTCTCAGGTTTTGGTAGTCAGTTTTGCATTTTGAATAGCTAACAACATTTCATGGCTGTGAGAGTGATAGAAAAAATTCTGTATTTTCTCCTAATTTGCAGAAGCATAAAGTCCACTTGTATGACTCAGACTGCCTTGATCATCCATCAGTGTTGCAGTCTACTTATGTTCTAAAGGGGAATGCTTCAGAAGTAGACTATTTTTCAATTTGACATTTAGGACTGTTAAGAATATCACAATGATTTCACTCAACATTTGTGTGTGTGTGTGCATACGCTGCTTTTGTTCAGTAAAGTCATCCTGAGCCACAACAAAATTAAAGATAATCATTTAGAAAATCTGCTTATGTAAGCTTAAATTTCACTTCAGCATGTCTGAATATTACCTTCTGTGTTTTGCTTTGAAGCAATGTCAACACAAATAAGATAACAGAATTTGAATTGGTGCTGTAAACAGTTTAGAGTATGATTGACTCTAATAATTTTCCAACTGAAAAAAAAAAAAAAAACACCCCACAAAACAAGGCTTAATGGGGAGGGATGTGGGAGGGGGGTTCAGGATGGGGAATACATGTAAATCCATGGCTGATTCATATCAATGTATGGCAAAAACCACTACAATATTGTAAAGTAATTAGCCTCCAACTAATATAAATAAATGATAAAAGAAAAAAAAAAGATAAAACTGCTCAGGGTCACAGAGCAAGTAAAGCAAAGGCCCCTTCAAGTCCAGCACTGAGTCAGATTATGTTGCAAAGAAGACTGCAGGAGGACACATGCATCATGTCTCCGAATGCTTCAGAAATTGTCACAAATACATACTAAATTGGTGTTAGTCTCTTCATGATCTAGATGAGTTCAGAGAAAATAAAAATTAGTAGGGGCTTGGGTAGTTTGAGATCAGCACTTTGAGATCTAATATAAACCTTGAACCATTGGTAAAATCTGAATATCAAGCACCTTTTATAGTTGCAATTCACAGAACTAGAAGCCTATTACTATTTTTATAGATCTGTATTTCATCATATCATGGGATTAATATCTTAATTTGTCTTGTACACTTTTATGTTTCCTGGTTTTTATCAGTTCTATTTGTAATTATACCAAATCTAGTGTTCTTTTTTCCCCAAAAAGTGCTTATTTACCTTTTGGTTCGATTTTCCTTCAGAATGAGGGTAGAATCCATTAAATGCTTCCATCTCCCTGTGTGTGGCTAGAAATGTCTAACTCCCACATTTGACTGTAGATATTTTAGTCATGAGCCCTAATTTCCTTTGACTCGAGAATTTCAGATTTCATCATTCAACATTTTTAAGCATAATCTTCATGTCACTGTCTATTTTCATATGAATATATTTTACCAAAAATTTTTATTATCATAATTTTCAAAGGCTTTAACAGATTGTCCTTATTTCATTCCTGACTTCTAGTTTTCAATCCATCTAGTCCTGAATGTATAGACTAGTGGTTGGAAAGCCTTTTTTTCCTCTACTATTTATTTGCATAGATATTTCCAGTTGCTTATTGAAATTAACAATGATATTGTAGAGTATCTTAATTCTATTAATTTTAGAAACATCACATAGAGTTTAATAGGATATTTTAATGCCATTTCAATATATCATATTTTGATTTCTAGAATGATATTTCTTGTCATGTAGTCATTCAATTTCAATTTTATATTGGACATTATCTTATCTTATTTTCAACAGTAGTTTTTAGTATTAGTGTTACTAATAAAGCATGGACTAGTTCCATTCACGTTTCTTTCTTTGATTTATGGGGGGAATCTCTTATTTACAATGAACAGTCAATATACTCCTATTTAATAAATAGAAGTAGACTATTGTAAAGACAGTATATTATCATTGTTAATGCTAATAAAACACAAACGGAGCTAGGGATAAAGCCCCAAACTAGGGATACTGTCAATTCACCTTTTTATTTTACTACAAACAGTATTTAAACAACATTTTAAAGCATCAAACTTGTATGACATATGATATCAATATTACTTGTATAATTCTCCCACTCTGTTTTTCTGTTTCTGAACTTCAAGAACAGCTCAATGAACAGAATTCTTCACCTCATACAGCCTGTCTTATGTTGCTTACAAAATATTTCCTTAGTCTTATATTTCTCTAAACTCCATGGCTATAGGACAACATTACAGTTTTTGTATTCTTCAAGGGGTGGGGGTGTCCAATAAAGCTCTACATAAACAATGGGGCTTCAAGTACTACTGGGGAAAGACAATCACTATTGCTCATTCACTATGTCTGTTCAAATTTACATTATAAAGTATTATATAATCATTTATGACTTGCTTTGACTATAGGCTAGTAGAGCCAAATGCTTTTTGACTCTTTTATGTAGAGAAAAAAAGATGGATTTTGAACAGTTCTGAAATTGTCTTTGGTCTGAACTACCAGATTAGAGTCTCTCTGTTTTTTCACCAGCATGGAATGAATGAAAATCACTGTAATGTTTAAAACATACACTAAGGAAAAGAATGCTTTTCACTCTGTTTTCTGAAGAGAAGCTCGGGAGTCAGAGGACAATGCCTCCATTTCCATGGGGGTGAGGACTGGCTCGGGTAACTTTCCTTTACCTTTTCTCTGAAGGAGATTTCTCTCTTTGAGGGAAGGAGTCCATTTCTCTTATCTGAAAGTCCAGGATGTACCTTAACAGCATGTTTACAGCCTAATTCATGGTGGAACTGCTGGTGATTCAATTAAAACCACTGTTTTGTAGGTTAGATATTTAAACAGAGCTGCTCCTGCAGAGTGATGGTCACATTACATTTAAGCTTACCTTACAAAAAATCAAAAGAACCTCATTTAATAAAAGACCTTGGCTATGGAGCAAGATTTTTCCCCACACTGAATTACAAGAGAAAGACTAATATATACTATATCTTATTTATCATTTAATCACCAGAATCTATCACAGTATATGATACAACACCAGCACCTGAAAATTCTTGGTTAAATGAATGAATTAGAAAATTAATTAGTATAATTAATCCAGTCTTGGATTCTGTTTAGTATGCTTTCACCTAAAAAATTCTCATAAGGAGATAGTAAAGCATTATAAAGATAAATGTTTCATAAATCAATATTATATTGAGAAGTAAAATCTACACTGCTTAATGATTAGATTTTGAAATTTGTTATAAAGAATTGAACCTAAAGAAGAAAAAAATTATGCTTCACTTTCATCATGACTTGTGATAAACCACTATAATAGTAGATGCAACTCAATGACATGATCTTAAGTGCAGTAACAAGGTCATTAATATTTTTAAAAAGCATTGTAATAAACTGCTGATTAATAGCACACATTTTAGTCTAGGTTTGAACACTTTTATCGTAGGCAATTGTTACCATTGGCAAGAGTTCTCCAATATTTTCATGTTTCAATTATTTGATTTTAGTACTAGATTAAAAGACACAATACAGAAGCTGAGAGATTAGCTAGATGTTTGTTAAATATGGAACAAGTGACTTTTTGATGCTATATAACTGTAAAGATGTGAGCATAACTTGATTATATATATATTGTAAATTGCCTATGAAAGTACTATCATTTGAAAAAATATTAAAGGTCTAAGTTATATCACCACATGCTTAGTTCATGCTTTATTAGAAATGTCTAAAGGTGATGGCTAGTTGCAACTTCCCAAGAACAATTTATGTCTCTGTGGTACCTTATAGAAATAAATTAAATCATCCCTAATTAGTGTTTTATTTATTTATAATTTTTTTTCATTCTATCCTCCCTGTAATATCTTAGTTATTCCCCATTTGATATTGGAAACAACATTTATTGCCTTTCAGACTGATATAATTGATCAATATAATAGCAATAATTAACATATGCACATTTTGCACATATATGCAAACGACTTTCAGTATGTATTGGTGAATTTCTACAGATTCTGAAATACATCCCATATCCACTGAATCAGAATCTCTATTGAGAACCACAACTATAGTCTATCCAATTAAGTGATGCTTAAGTTTTTTAAATTATATTTTCCTTGCAAAAGTAGTTACGTTTTAAGAGCTCTTTTCTTTTTAACGGCTTTCCCTGATACCTCTGTTGGTAAAGAATCCGCCTGCAATAAAGGAGACCTGGGTTTGATCCCTGGGTGTGGGAAGATTCCCTGGAGAAGGGAAACGCTACCCGCTCCAGTACTCTGGCCAGGAGAATTCCACGGACTGTTTAGTCCATGGGGTCGCAAAGAGTCAGACACCATTGAACGGTTTTCACTTTCACTTTCTTTTTAACAACACAAATCTGATTTATGACAGAAAAAGGAGTATGGTTAAATCTTTGATTGGAAGAAATACTTGTAAAGTTTAAACTTTGCATGACTTAAAAATGGAAAATTGGTACTTTATTGTGATACAATAGAAAATATGATTTGTGCAAAAAAATCACAAAATTTCAAGAAGTCTGAGCCAATCTCCACTATTTACTAAATAGATCTCATTTACTAAATAGATCTCAGCACATACTGGTTGAGTGCAAATACATGTCCAGTACTGTGCTAATGACCAGGGTTACAAAGATGAGCAAGTGGGGGCAGACTCCTGTACTCATGATATTTAAATGATGAAATGCTCATATTCAAGAATTAATATTGAAATAATTATTTTAATAGCATAATTAAATTTTTAATAGCTGTCTAGTCTGTATGCAAATTATGAAAATGTGATGTCTAATAGATTACAGAAAATGTTTCTTTTGTCTTCCAATGTAAATGTCTTCCAAATTAAATCTGATTAGTCATTCAGTCATAGCTGACTCTTTATGACCTCATGGACTGTAGCTTGCCAGGCACCTCCATCCATGAAGTTCTCTAGGCAAGAATACTGGAGTCGGTTGTCATTCCCTTCTCCAGGGAATCTGCCCAAGGCAGGGATTGAACCTGGATCTCTTTATTGCAAGCAGATTCTTTGCCATTTGAGCAACTAGGCAAGCTCAGTTTTAAGATAACCAAATTATATTGCAATTAACTTACTAAACCAATATAGGGATAAATTTATGGGATAATGTTAAATAATACTAATTATGAAAACTATAACTTATGTAATACTTATGATGATTCAAGCATTATTCTAAGCTTTTTCATAAATGCACTCAATCTTTCAAAACAAGTATATAGGGAAGGTAGTATTATTGTTTCCATTTGACATGTTAAGGTGAGGAACAGAGAGATGAGCAACCCAAAGTCACATAAAAAGGAGGTAAAATCAGGATGTAAACCCAGGTAGGCTGGCATTGAAGATGATTATGCTCTAATAATTTTGCTACATCTAAATCAGCATGTAAATGATTAATGTATTACAACGCAACTTCACAAAACTGAGTAAGATGAAGCTAAATACTGGTGCATAAATTTTTTTTCTCTTTTATACACATGCACACAAACCAAGAAGCTATTTTATGTTTTCTTATTTCAAAGCCTGCCATGTTTTGAATGGCACAATTGAGAAATATTTTAATACTATGCCAGAATAAAAGGTAACCAATATAATTTTGGAATTACAACTGTCAGGAAGAAACATATGGTTCATAAAGGAAGCTTTGCAACATTTCTGATGAACAGCTGTTCTAGTTGGTTGAATTCTTCCTTAAATGACTGTTGTTGAGTCTTTATATTTCTGTACTGGTATTAAGTATCCTCTGAAAGGAATTCAGAATTATGCAAATGAGTGGAAAGAGATGTATCTCTGCACTTGGATAATTCCCAGTATAACAGCTGTGTGAGGCTAAGACTGAAAGTGACTCTGAAAATGAGAAGATTGTGGGGCTTTGTGTTCCCTTATTTTGGTTTTAAACTTTCCCAAATGTTTGAGAATGACACACAGTAAATTGTTTCAGATTAGATTAGTTCAAATGTCTTTTAATCCATGGTAATGATACAATTAATACATATATTTTCTACTCTTCATTGGAAACAATAAAGAATCATAGTAAAAAAAATTATCCTTGAATTATTTTACTTTTAGTTTTCTTTCAAGGGCAACTTCCATTATAAGAGCTTCCCTGGTGGCTCAGAGAGTAAAGAATCTGCTTGCAATGCAGGAAACCTGGGTTTGATCCCTGGGTTGGGAAGATCCCTTGGAGAAGGGAATGGCAACCCACTCCAGTATTTTTGCCTGGAGAGTTCCATGGACAGAGTATGGAGTCGCAAAGAGTTGGACATGACTGAGTGATGTAACACTTTTACTTTGGCATTAAGAAGGTAAAACCACTGAATTTAGTGTCAGAATATCTCAATTTCATGCTAAATTCTGGGTTAAGTGGGGTAAACCTTTATTAAACAGCTATTATGGGCCTAGTATTGATTTGAGTACCAATACACTTTTGCATTTATTATTTCACTCTATCCTCAGCCCTACCAGAAGATTGGAAAGTCTAATAAGCAGCTAGAAAATGCTGAAGCCAGAATCTAAACTCGAGCCAGTTCTGTTTGAACCCTTGACCTTTCCATAGCACACGATGAAGTCCTGTTGGGATTTTGTGGATGAGAAGTGGGCAGTTCCTTGGTGTGATCTGAGAAGGACACAAAGATCTACTCACAACAGTGCCTAATCTTCATCCTGCCGCTTATGCATTTGATTCAGTCTTGAATTTAAGGTAGTGTTTCGCAGACTTGGGAAATCACAGACCCAAAAGACTATCTTCAGACCTCTCAGAGTCTGTGAATGCTAATGTGAAAAACATCACCTTAAAAACTAAGCCCTGTACCTTTGCTTTATTGTTTGATACCATGTAATGGGGGCTTCCCTGGCAGCTCAACTTGTAAAGAATCGGCCTGCAATGCAGAAGACCTGGTTGGATTCCTGGGTAGGGAAGCTCCCCTGGAGAAGGGAGAGGCTGCCCACTCCAGTATTCTTGGGCTGCCCTGGTGACTCAAATGGTAAAGAATCCACCTGCAATGTGGGAGGCATAGGTTCAATCTCTGGTTTGGGAAGATGTAGAGTAAAAATTCACACATTTATAGAAAAACTGAAATGACACACCCCTTAGTTATAAAGGATATTCAATAATCCTTCACTAATTTTTTGTGGTTATTATCAGTGAAACAAAAGCATATGCTTAAAAAGTCTCAAAACTTGAAAATTTCTTAGTATGAAAACTTTGGGTTGTGAGATTTTGTTTCTAAGAAACTATGTTAACATCAAATGCATATCTTGGTAGAATGCATTTTTATTCAGAATCATTCATCAAAAAATTAGTTCTGATGAATTTGTGAGATTAATTAGTAAATATCTAGACATATCCTGAGGGAATGAGGTGAAAGTCAGATAAGTTTCTTGGTGGGAAAAGGTCTAAACTGCATAGGTCAAGGGTTATCGATACTACAACTGATAGAGAACTTAGTCCCAGGCCAGATACACTATGTGTGACTTGGTTATAAGTGGTGCTACATTCAGTGAGGGGAATAGTTTGCAAGCTTATCTTTATGCTTTAGAAAACATATTGAGTTTTTCTTAGGCATCATCTCCTGCTTCTGCTTCAGATTTGTTTATTTTACAATTAACAAAAGTCTACTCTCTCCTCTGAATCTTTAAGCAAACATTACTCAAAAAGCTTAATATCTTCTTACTGATTGCAAAATAAATCTGCAGTGTAGAAATAAATGCTTCTCTTTTGGGAGGTAGGAAGACATTCTTTTTCCAACTATTGTTTCTAGGTTATTGTGTATAATTTACCCTTGGGTTCACTAGAACTTCAAAAGTAAACATTTTTAGGATTTTCCATGTATAGTATCAGGCTTCCCTGGTGACTCAGATGGTAAAAAAAAATCTGCCTGCAATGCAGGAGACTCAGGTTTGATCCCAGGGTTGAGAAGATTCCCTGGAAAAGGGAATGGCTACCCATTCCAATATTCTTTCCTGGAGAATTACATGGACAGAAGAGCCTGGTTGCCTACAGTCCATGGGGTTGCAGAGTTGTACACAACTGACTGACTAACACTTTCACATGTATAATAATATCATGACATTTGCAAATAGTGACAGTTTTACTTCTATTTCCCCAGTTTTGATTCCTTTTATTTCTTTTACTTTTCTGATTGCTGTGGCTAGGACTTCCAAAACTATGTTCAATAAAAGTGGAGAGAGTAGACACCCGTGTCTTGTTCCTGATCTCAGAGGAAATACTTTCATCTTTTCACCATTGAGTATGATGTTAGCTGTGGGTATGTCATATGTTCCCTCTGTGCTCACTTTCCGGAGAGTTATTGTCATAAATTATTTCTGAATTTTATCAAAAGCTTTTTCTGCATCTATTGAAATGTTTTTTTTATTCTTTAATTTGGTAACGTGGTGTATCACACTGATTGATTTGCAGATAATGAAAAAATCCTTGCATCCCTGGGATTAAATCTCACTTGATCATGGGTATATGATCTCTTAATGTCTTGTTGGACATAGATTGCTGGTATTTTATTGATGATTTTTGAATGTATGTTTATCTGTGATATTGGCTGTAATGTTCTTCCCTTATAGTATCTGGGTCTGGTTTTGTTATCAGGGTGATGTTGACCTCATTGAATGAGTTCAAAAGTGTTCCATCCTCTGAAATTTTTTTTTTAATAGATTCAAAAGAATATGTGTTAACTCTTCTCTAAATGTTTGTTAGAATTTGCCTGTGAAACCACCTTGTCCTAAACTTTTGTTTGTTGGGAGTTTTTAAATTACAAATTCAGTTAGCATTTATAATCAGTCTGTTCATATTTTCTATTTCTTCCTGGCTTAGTTCAGTTCAGTCGCTCAGTTGTGTCTGACTCTTTACGACTCCATGGACTGCAGCACACCAGGCTTCCCTGTCCATCACCAATTCCTGGAGCTTGCTCAAACTCACGTCCATTGAGTCAGTGATGCCATTCAACCATCTCATCCTCTGTTGTCCCCTTCTCCTCCTGCCTTCAATCTTTCCCAGAATAAGGGTCTTTTCCAGTGAGTCAGCTCTTTGCATCAAGAGGCCAAAATATTGGAGTTTCAGTTTCAGCATCAGTACTTCCAATGAATATTCAGAACTGATTTCCTTTAGGATTGACTGGTTTGTTATCCTTGCCATCCAAAGAACTCTCATGAGTCTTCTCCAACATCAGTTCAAAAGCATCAATTCTTTGGCGCTCAGCTTTCTTTATAGTCCTACTCTCACATCCATACACGACTACTGGGAAAACCATAGCTTTAACTATATGGACCTTTGTCTGCAAAGTAATGTCTCCACTTTTTAATATGCTGTCTAGGTTGTCAGATTTTCTTCCAAGGAGCAAGCATATTTTCATTTCATGGATGCAGTCACCATCTGCAGTGATTTTGGAGCCCCCCAAAATAATGTCTCTCACTGTTTTCATTGTTTCCCCATCTATTTGCCATGAAGTGATGGGACCAGATGCCACAATCTTTGTTTTTTGAATGTTGAGTTTTAAGCCAGCTTTTTCACTCTCCTCTTTCACTTTCATCAAGAGGTTCTTTAGTTACTCTTCACTTTCTGCCATAAGGGTGGTGACATCTGCATATCTGAAGTTATTGATATTTCTCCTGGAAACATTGATTCTAGCTTTTGTTACATTCAGCCTTGAATTGTGCATGATGTACTCTGCATATAAGTTAAATAAGCAGGATAACACAACATTGTGATCACTCACCTCGAGCCAGACATCCTGGAATGTGATATCAAGTGGACCTTAGGAAGCAACATTATGGACAAAGCTAGTAGAGATAATGGAATTCCAGTTGAGATATTTCAAATCCTAAAAGATGATTCTGTTAAAGTGCTGCACTCAATATGCCATCAAATTTAGAAAACTCAGCAGTGGCCACAGGGCTGGAAAAAGTCAGTTTTCATTCCAATCCCAAAGAGGGGTAATGCTAAAGAATGTTCAAACACTTGCACTCCTTTCACATGCTAGCAAGGTAATGCTCAAAATTATCCAAGCTAGGACTCAACAGTACATGAACCAAGACTTCCAGATGTACAAGCTGGATTTAGAGACAGCAAAGGAACCAGAAATCAAACTGCCAACATCAACTGGATCATGAAAAAAGCAGGAGAATTTGAGAAAAACATTTACTTCTGTTTCATTGACTATGGGAAAGCCTTTGACTATGTGCATCACAACAAACTGGAAAAATTTTTAAAAAGATGGGAATATGAGGCCACCTTTTCTGCCTCCTGAGAAACCTGTATGCAGGCTAAGAAATAACAGCTAGAATTGGACATGGAAAATGGACTGGTTCCAAATTGGGAAAGGAGTATGTCAAGGTCGCATATTGTCACCCTGCTTACTTAACTTATATGCATAATACATCATGCAAAATGTCAAGGTAGATGAAGCTCAAACTGAAATCAAGATTGCCAGGAGAAGTATCAATAGCTTCAGATATGCAGATGAGAGTCAATTCCTAGGCAGGTTGATAAGAAGTCCGGGGGTCCCCAAGGCGAGAAGGGTCTATAATTTTCAAGGAAGGGAAAAGGGCAAACTTTTTTTTTTTTTTTTTGGTCTGCATTCCTTAGTTTTAGTCAATTACACAACTCAGTTTAAACTCTGTACTAGGGATTATATAACAACAATATATCCTGCTTGAGGACAGTTTCTTCTTCCTGAAAACCTTCTGACTAATCCTGATATCTTAGAATGCAAATTGTGGGAATGGGTCTGGTAAATTTTTTTACCAGACATTCTTTTGATTCATTGTAATAACTAATTAAAAGATATATAACTCCATTGCTAACACTAACAAGGGGGGTACTCTTTTTGCCCCCTTCTGATGTCTATGTCAGAAGCTTTCTATACCCCTTTTATACTTTAATAAAACTCTATTACACAAAAGCTCTGAGAGATCAAGCCTCATTTCTGGCCCCAGATTGTATTCTTCTCCTCTGGAGGCCAAGAATCCTGGCATCTTTCATGGTTCAGCAACAACCTTTCACAGATGACACAACCTGGATGGCAGAAAGTGAAGAGGAATTGAAGAACCTCTTGATAAAGGTGAAAGAGGAGAGAGAAAAAGCTGGCTTAAAACTCAGCTTTCAAAAACCTAAGATCATGGAATCCAGTCCACTCACTTTATGGCAAATAAATGAGGAAACAGTGGAAACAGAGACTTTATTTTCTTGGGCTGAAAATCACTCTGGATGATGACTGCAGCCATGAAATTAAAAGACACTTGCTCCTTGGAAAGGAAAGCTATGACAAACCTAGACAGCATTTTAGAAAGCAGTTGTTGTAGTTCCAACACTTTGAGACCCATGGACTGCAGCACACCAGGCTTCCCTGTCCTTTACCAGCTCCCAGAGCTTGCTCAAACTCATATCCATTGAGTCAGCAATGCCATTCAATCGTCTCATCCTCTGTTTTCCCTTTCTCCTCCTGCCTTCAATTTTTCCCAGCATCAAGGTCTTTTCCAATGAATCAGCTCTTCCCAACAGGTGGCCAGAGTATTGGAGCTTCACCTTCAACCTCAGTACTTCCAGTGAATATTCACTGTTGTTTCCTTTATGATTGACTGGTTTGATCTCTTTGCTGTCCAAGGGACTCTCAAGAGTCTTCTCCAGCACCACAGTTCAAAGGCATCAATTCTTCAGTGCTGAGCCTTTTTTACCATCCAGCTCTCACATCTGTACATGACAGCTATAAAAACCATAGCTTTGGATCTTTGTAGGCAAAGTAATGTCTCTGCTTTTTAATATTCTGTCAAGGTTTGTCATTGTTTTTCTTCCAAGAAAAGTGCAATATTGCTGTAAAGAACAGTATTGCATAGGAACCTGGAATGTTAGGTCCATAAATCAGGTTAAATTAATTGGACGTGATCAGACAGGATACGACAAAACAAACATAAATATTTTAGGAATTAGTGCACAAAAATGGATAGGAATGGGTGAATTTATATTCACCCATAAACATTATAAACATTATATCTACTACTGTTGGCAGGAATTCCTTAGAATAAGTGGAGCAGCCTTTATAGTCAACAAAAGAGTCTGAAATACAGTTATGTGTGCAGTCTCAAAAATTATAGAATGATTTTGGTTTGTTTCCAAGGCAAAGCATTCAACATCACAGTAATCCTATTCTATACCCCAAGCACCAATGCCAAAGAAGCTACAGTTGAATGGTTCTATGAAAACCTACAAGATCTTCTAGAACTAACACCAAAAAAAGATGTTATTTTCATTATAGGGAACTGGAATGCAGTAGTAGGAACTCAACATATACCTAGAGTGTCAGACAAGCTTGACCTTGGAGTACAAAAGAATGCACTGGTCATAGCAACCCCCTCTTCCAACAACACAAGAGACAACTCTACACATGGACATCACTATGTGGTCAATACCAAAATCAGATTGGTTATATTCTTTTTAGCTGAAGATGGAGTAGCTCTCTATGGTCAGCAGAAATAAGACCAGGAGCTGACTGTGGCTTAGATCATGAACTACTTAGTGCAGAGACATTACTTTGCCTGTAAAGGTCCTTATAGTCAAATATATGGTTTTTCCAGTAGTCATTTATGGATGTGAGAGTTGGATCATAAAAAAAGCTGAGTGCCGAAGAATTGATGCTTTCCAACTGTGGTGCTGGAGAAGACTCCTGAGAGTCCCTTGGACTGCAAGGAGATCAAGCCAGTCAATCCTAAAGGAAATCAACCCTGAATATTCACTGGAAATATTGATGCTGAAGCTGCAGCTCCAGTACTTTGGTCACCTGATGCGAAGAGCTAATTCATTAGAAAAGACCCTGATGCTGGGAAAAATTGAAGGCAGGAGGAGAAGGGGATGGCATCAAATGAGATGGATGGTATCATCGATTTGATGCACATGAGTTTGGATAAACCTTGGGAGATGGTGAAGGACAGGGAAGCCTGGCATTCTGCAGTCCATGGAGTTGCAAAGAGTTGAGCACAACTTAGCGACTGAATAGAAATAAATCGAAAGAGTACCAATGAGTAAACAGTGCTTCTTTTCTGTAGGATCTAATTCTATATAGAAGCTTTAAATTTTATTTCACATGAAGTATGATATAATCACCAATATAAAATGAAGTATACCCCAGAAATTGTGAAACAAAAATGAAAAAAAAAATTATTCACTTTATATATCTAGAAACTTTATCTTTGATTTAAATATACATATTTAAATCAAAGATTTAAATTTTTTTTTAACTTTTTAAAATTTTTAAAAAATTTTTTTCTTCCACCATTCAGAGACTATATATATAGAGAAAAATTACAGGAGCATGGATGATCAAAGATAGGAGAAGAACTGGAGATCCAAAGCTATGCCTTTGTTGGAATCCAATACCCTGAAGGCTTTGAAAGTGTGAGGGAAGGCTACACATGATGAAACTGCTGTAGGCAGACAGTAGGGTAGGTTTGATATGTTTATCTTTTTTGAGAACTAATCAGTGCTCTGTAATTCCATTATTCTAATGCATTTATTCTTTCAAGCAACTCCTTGAGTCAATCAATGCCCCACTGAAAATAGACATTCCATAGTTTTCAAGTAACTGCTATTCATTTAAAATGCAAAGTCCATAAATGTGAGCTATTGAATATAAATGTGGGTATCTGTCTGATTTGGATGACTTACTATGATCATAGATATAGTGTATGAGCTGAGCTCTGTACTCTGTAACATTGATGGGACTTAATAATGTTTTCCTTGATTGGTGTCTTAAACATCCTCCCTTTTACTTAGTTATTTAAAGATTTTATTTGCATTCACTTAGTGAAACAAGAAGGTCATTTTGAAAAAGTGTGTGCATCTTTGCAAAAAAAAATATATTTAGGGATTTCCACAAGGCATTAATGATCTCCTTTTCTGAATATACAATCTATAAGATGGAATCCCTGAATTTATAACAAAATAACAATCTATAAGATGGAATCCCTGAATTTATAACAAAATAACATTCAGTAATAGAAGCTAAAATGCTTTTAAAAGCATCAGGGAAACTTTAGGAAACATGAGGAGCCCACTATCCTTAGTTCAAGGGGAATTCCTTACCAAATCTTGGCCAAGAATTCCCTTTAACAGAAATTTGGAATAAAAACTAAGGAGACTCAATAAAGTTCAGTCTGGCTTAGACTCATGAATCAGTATCTGTGGAGTGAATCAGTATCTGAGCCATTCTTGAAGTATAGAAACTATGAAGTGAAAACATGAACAAGAAGAGCGTCCTCCTGCCTGGCCTGGTGATTTTTCAGCTCTTGACCCTTTTCCCTTACTGAGACCTTTCTGTGTCCTGACTTTGGGACCAGGAAGCACCACCAATGAAGCAAAGGCCATAAATGTGAGCTATTGAATATAAATGGGGATATTTGTCATATTTCGATAACTTACATATGAGCTGAGCTCTGTACTCTAACAGTGATGAGACTTTTAATAATGTTTTACTTGATTGGTGTCTTAAACATCCTCCTTTTTACTTATTTATTTAAAGATTTTATTTACATTCCTGTTACTTACATTCCTGTTTATTTGCATTCCTGTTACAGCACACTCCTGTTACTTTCAAGTGAGTGGTTGGAAGAAGTAACTTCTTTTGGGGATTATTATTACACTTTAATTATTCATATAAAAGTTACTGAGATGAATGGCTGCCATTCTAATGTGTAAACTGGACTCTAGAAATTAGTAGGTGAAAATTTCCCATTGCAGTTTTATTGTTGCTGTTGGTTAATCATCTAAGTCTGTCCAATTCTTTTCTGAATTCTTTTCTGACCTTACGGACTGTACCCTGTCTGACTTCTTTGTCCAAGTAATTTTCCAGAGAAGAATACTGGAGTGGGTTGCCATTTCCTACTCCAGGGGAATCTTCCCAAAACAGGGATACTCATATATATTACTCACACACATTAATTTTTGCCCTTGACCACATTATTTAATTTTTTCTTCATGTTTAACTTAGATATATAAAGTGTGTCTTTTTGGTTTTTAATCATCCTGAGTTGAAAGATTAGTTTATTTGTATCTAATTTTCTTGTTTTATGTTAAATTTCTTCAAAAGTATAAAATTACCTCTCAGTGCAATTTCAATTACATCGCACATATTTTTTTAGTTTACATTTGGAAATAATTTCAGCTTACAGGAAAGTTTAAGTATAAAAATAATACAAGAAAAATCCATATACACAAATTTACCTAGAGTTATCAATTTTACACACAAATATGTATATCTATCTATCTGTCTATCTATATATACATGTACATGTATATATTCCATGGTTATACATAATTTTTTTGGACACAAAATGTATATATTATGATCCCTTAATCCTAATCATTTCAGTGTTTATTTCTTAAATATTAGCTGTGCAAGTCAATCAATAGCTAGTCTATTTTAAAATGTTGATTATACCTTCTTAGAGGAATTTGTTTGAAAAAAAGGGACTGATGTTTCAGCATGACCTCATACAGAGGTAGAGATTCAGGAATCATTCAGATCAAAATTATTAAAAAAAAAAAAAATTACCATTAAAAGCAATGGTACAAGCAGCATTGGCTCCAGAGAGAATGTTGAGAGAGCAGAGTTGAGCAGTAAGGACTGAATGTGGAGAATACTAATGCTTAGGATGAGGAACATGAGGCAGAGAAAAAACAGCATAGTTGTCCCTTAGTATCTGCAGAGTATCAGTTTCAGAACTCCTGCAGATTCCAAAATCCACAGTTGCTCAAGTCCCTTATATGAAATATAGTATTTGCATGAAATCTCTGTACATCCTCCAATATTCTTAAATACTATGTAAATAATTTTGATTTGGGGAACTTTCTAGAATTTTTTTCTGAATATTTTTGATCTGCAGTTTGTTGAATTTTCAGGTGTGAAACCTACGGCTATGGGGTCTGACTGTACTGAAGATGATCATGGAAATATACTGTTTCAAAAACTAGTACAAAATAATATCAGATACCAAAGAGCAATTAAAGAGGATAAAGAATAAGAAGCATTTAAGAATGTGAAATATCCGGAACATCTTTGGATTTGGAGAGATGAAGGTTAATTTTTGAAGAGGTTAAATCTGTAGGGTAGAGTGGTGGTAGTAGAACCCAAATTGCAAAGGGTCAAGGTGTGAAAATGTAGGAAGAATTTTGTAGACTCTGTTGTAATGAATGTGATGATGAGGGACTTGGCATACTGGCTCAGGAGAGTTCAGGTTACAAAGAGTGCTGAAAGTTTGCTTACAGTTGGGGAAATTTTGGTCTTATGTATAGACAAAGAGGGAAAACTGAAGGCCAAAGAGGTTGTGTAGATGACCAAAGGGTAATATGAGAGAAAATGTTTGGAGAGTTACCCTTGAATATTTGGAGAAATATCCTCAAAGACTATTTCTTGAAGGCAGAAAGAACATAGGAGGAGTATTCAGATCATTCTGATGTGGATAAATATTGAGGTAGCTCATGTTAAATGACCTCAATAAAAACAACTTGATCTCCAGAGAATTAAGGGAGGAAAGAAAAGGCCAGCTTGATATCTGTGAAAAATATAAAAAAACACTTTAAATAAGAACTTTGGGTAAAGTAACAAGATTTTAAGTAGGGATAAGCAGAAATCACTTAGCAGAAGTGAGAGCCTAGATAAGTTTGTAATGGTACAAAGCGATCCCATTTTATGTCTTTCCTCAGGACTAATTGGAAGCTTAGAAATAGGGAAAGATTGAATGATTGGGTTTATTTTTAAAAATTTTGTTAAGTTGGAGGGTATTGCTAAGTCATGCACTCTAATACTTAATATATGAAATATTCAGGTCATCACAGTCAAACTCTCCTTGCACCAGGATGCTATGTACAGTATAAGGCTGTAGCAAGCTAGAGCAGTTTATCATCCATATTATAGATGTATATCATATTCTATATGTGTATTACTATTACACCAAATAGTAAAATAAATATACCAAATAGCAATATAACTGATGTATTATGACATGAATAAAATGTATATATTGATGTTACTAGCATCTTTAGTACATATTGAAATACAGAATTAATGTTGGAACCCATGAGGTAAAGTATTACTTTGCTTTTTGTTACTTAAAAGTAAGATAAAAATTAAAATGCAAGAACTTAAAAAAAAAAAAATCTGAATCCAAATCCCAAATGATAAATTTTGTCTAAAGCCAGCCTACTCTGATGATTCATGAATATAACACCTTCCTAGCACTTATGTAAGCTTCCCTGGTGGCTCAGACAGTAAAGGGTCTGCCTGCAGTGTGGGAGACCTGGGTTCTATCCCTGGGTTCTTCTCCTGGGAAGATCCTCTGGAGAAAGAAATGGTAACCCACTCCAGTAGTCTTGCCTGGAAAATCCCATGGACGGAGGAGCCTGGCAGGCTACAGTCCATGGGGTTGCAAAGAGTCGGACACGACTGAGCGACTTCACTTTACTTTTATGCTTTAGCATTTATGTATATAGGCTTTCCTATGCTCATTTTTACTTATTTATGTGTTGCATTCTAATTTTCATGGTTCCTTTGTCTAGTCTGTAGGAACTTACCACTTTCACCTTATTCTCCACATTGTTTGAGTGTCATATTTTTGAAGCAAAAACTTTTATCATATCAATATTCTAAAATAACTATTGGCACCCCCTTATCTAGGACACAGAGTCCATATTCTCAGGAGGGCATGTACAATCCAACATCATTTGTTTGCATATGTCCCAAACATTCTCAGTCAGTCCCATCCTCCCTGCCAATCATCTCCCACTTCCTTTTTTATTGAACCATACTGAACAATTTACCATTTGCGTAATATATCATGCTGCTGTATATCCTGTCATCTCTAAAAAGTACCATTCTCCCCTCACTTCATCTGGAAGTCTCCTAGTTACTCTTTAAAATCTGCTTAGCTTAAATGTTATCCGTTTTGAAGTCTTCTCTGACTAGCAAATTAACCTGCGTTCTTTGTTCCTGTGAACGGTCTTGTATGTGCCTGAATGTGCCTTGTATGGTTTACGTTGATGCGGTGGAAAAGAGTCTGCTTTCTAATGCAGGAGAAGCCACTTCGATCCCTAGGTCTGAAAGATCCCCTGGGGTAGGAAATGGCAGCCCACTCCAGTATTCTTATCTGGAAAATTCCATGGACAGAGGACCTTAGCTACAGTCTATGGTGTCTCAAAGAGTTTGTTTGACAATACTGAGCACACACACACTCTTACATTAATTACATAATGGTTATCTACATAGATGTTATTACACATATTGTTTCATTTAACATTTCACTTACAAGCCATTTAATTTCACCTAAATTCCAAATGCCTGTTATACATCCAACCACTGGTCTGAGGAGTTTGAACAAGACCTAGTACTTGTCCTTTGGTTCACAGTTCTGTTACTAGACACTAATCTTTTCTAGGTTACTGAAACTTTACCCCAGAAAATGTGAACAGATCTCCATTCATGTTGAAATTTTATCTTCCCATCTCTTCCCCTTTATTCATTCAATCCCCCCCTCCCTGGAATGCCTTCCTTTTTCTCTAGTTGAAAGCATGCTTTAACTTCTTAGGCACCAACTCAAATTCTACTTCCTACTTAGGACCATCTTAGTCTCAAATCTTATAAGGGGGTCTTCTTCCTTTGAATCCTAACATTTCTTTGTAATTTTATTATGTTACTTTCTTCATGCATTTATATTACAGTGACTTGTGTTCTGTTTTCTTTTTGCTATCAAGATCTACAGTTTATGTGTACATCCATCTTGCAATAGTACACATGATTAATCATCATCCACAGATATTTGTTTAAGTCAGTTGGATGACTCAACTCATATAAGGAAGGGTCTAGTCCCCTTTGACCAAAGCACCGCTTAATACAGTCATTGAAGCCTCTATTTATAGAAAGCTCCAGGTGTTTTTGTTTGTTTGTTTGTTTGTTTTTTAAGCACTGGTTATGGTTTATTTTTCAGTTTTATTTTTTTTCCCCATGAAAACATAAGCAACACTTTGACTTCCTAAAATAGAAATATATAGATTCTTATTGTTTACTTGATATTCAAGTGCTTATTCCTTAATGTAACTGTCTGATTTCATTACTCTATTATATTCAATTTTAATTAAAATAAAATTTTAATTTTCAAAGCCTGTTAATGCTACTCTTTTTAAAGCAGTGCCATCCTTTATCCATCCACAGATGATGTTTTTAGAAGACAGCTTTGTTTTTCTTAAATAAAAATGCATTTAGAAGAAAGCTGGCACAGGAATATCTTTGACTTTCAGTACTAGACTTGGCACATTACCTCTTGGGGCTGGCAGTCCCTACTATGCTCGCCTTGTCATTCTCCACTGTGTGCCCTAGCAGTGCAGCCAACACCTGTGACCACACAAAAGACCATACACAGCAGCTGCAGGACTCAGATGTCCATGCTGAAATCAATTTCTAAAGCTGAAATATTTGGATCTGTGACTGGTTCTTTTTTGAGCAATTCAGAGATTGTTGGGATTTCCCAGTGAGGCGTAGTGATATATACAAACTGTCCAGAGTCTGCTTACTCTGCCATCTTCTTTGGCTATCTCCGATTATTATTATTATTATTATTATTTTTTTTTCTCCTGACACTGGGCTTGCAGGATCTTAGTTCCCAGACTGAGGATGGAATGTGGGCCCGGGCAGTGAAAGTACCAAGCCCTAACCATTGGATTTTCAGAGAATTCCCTATCTCTGATTCAAATTAAAGGTGGAGGCTTTCATTAGTAGCATAGCGTAGTGTATTGAGCACAGATTTTGAAGTCCAGCTACCCAGATTTGAAGCCTGGATCTTCCACTGACTTGCTGTATTATCTCAGACAAGTTATTCAACCTCTGTAGGCCTCAGATTTATGATCTTTACAAATAGAAATAATATTAGCCACTTCAGAATGCTATGACTATGAAATGAGTTACATATATAGCTTTTAGAATTATGCCTGCATATTGTATGCCTGAAATGAGTGCTTGCTATTATTGGATTCTAATTTTTGAAATAACTCAGACACCACTAGAAAGCAACACTCCTCTAATATCTATAATTAACCTTTTTCAGTGTTCATATTTTTTCCACTTGCATTTTGTAGCATATTCTTCTTGTTTATAAAAATGCATGAATCATCAAAAACACATTGGGCTTATGCTTAACCCTGATGAATTTAGAACAATGCACTTATCTCAAGTCATATGTTTTATTCTAAATTCACCAAGGTTAGGCATAAGGACAAAAGCAGAGAAATCATTTAAGAAGCTATGGTAAGCAATCCACAACCAGGACCTACTCTATAGCATAGGGAACATTGCTCAATACTCTGTAATAAACTAAATAGGAAAAGAATTTGTAAAAGAATAGATACATATATATGTATAACTGAATCACTTCGCTGTACATCTAAAACCATCACAACTTTGGTAATCAACTATGCTCTAGTATAAAATAAAAATTAAAAAAAGAAAAATAATAATAAATACCAAAAAATAACAAATAATACCAATTATTATTATTATTTTGCCAAATAATAATAATAAAGAATACCAAAATAGAAAAGGGTAGGGCAGATAACAACAAAAGAAGCTATAGTAGCAACACAGCTTATATATGATGGTGCCTCTGCCTTTGATCTACTTTTTATTTGAATTAGTAAGTATCTAACTCATAAAAGAAAGCTAAGTAATATATATATATACACATATATATATATGCCCAATTAAGACTTTGGAAATATACATAAATCCATTAAAAGTGCCAGTGCTATGTTACAATTGGTTCAAGTTTAATTTCCAAATATATATATATATATACACACATATATATATAATTTCCAAATATATATATATATATATTACTTTACAAATGATATAAGGCAGCATAAAACAAACAAAAAAGCTACATATGATTTGAGATAAATAACATTATTTTATGTTGTTTTTATTAATCTACACTTATATATACATTAAAAAAAAACACTTCTACACACTTAGATGCCTTTGAGAAATATTTTTCAAAGACATTACATGCATAAAAGCAAACAAAAAAAAATCCCTAGTTGGATATATCACATTAGAGTCTTTGATCAGATTTGCCTTGTGATTATAATGTACCCTGAAGAATAGAAAATATCTTTCTTTAAAAAGAAAGACTAGTAATTGGTAGGAATGGTTCATTATTACTGTGAAAGATATGAAAACTGAAACTTTGTTAGGTCAGAAATGCAATATATCAGGTGTAATACCTCTATTCATGGTGTAAATAGACTTATAATAAATGTTATTTCCATGCTACTCATACTTACACTCGTAGCAAGGAAATAGCAATTATACTTATATCAGCTTGTCAAATACTTACTTACTTTCAAGAATGATTTTTAAAATGTATTTTTGTATTCTGCAAACTCGGTTTATTTGGCAATGTAAACGTGTATAGAACAAACCGAAACAAACTTTTTCACATATGATGATTCTATTGACATAATAAATTTCACAATCATAATCAATAAAATAAAGACTTCCTCAGTGATCAATGCAAAGTAATAGAGGAAAACAATAGAATGGAAAAGAGTAGAGACAACTGCAAAAATATTAGAGATACTAAGGAAACATTTCATGCAAAGATGGGCAAATAAAGGACAGAAATGGTATGGATTGAACAGAAGCAGAAGATAGTAAGAAGAGGTGGCACGAATACACAGAAGAACTGTACAAAAAGATCTTAATAATCCAGATAACCACGATGGTGTGATCACTCACCTAGAGCCAGGCATTCTGGAATGTGAAGTCAAGTGGGCCTTAGGAAGCATCACTATGAACAAAGCTAGTGGTGGTGATGGAATTCCAGCTGAACTATTTCAAATCCTAAAAGATGATGCTGTGAAAGTGCTGCACTCAATATGCCAGCAAATTAAAAAAAAAAAACCAAAAAAAAAAAACCTCAGCAGCGACCACACCTGGAAAGGTCAGTTTTCATCCCAATCCCAGAGAAAGGCAATGCCAAAGAATGTTCAAACTACCACACAATTGGATTCATCTCACACAATAGCAAAGTAATGCTCAAAATTCTCCAAGTCACACTTCAACAGTACGTGAACGTAGAATTTTCAGATATTCAAGCTGGATTTAGAAAAGGCAGAGGAACCAGAGATCAAATTGCCAACACCCATCAGATCATAGAAAAAACAAGAGAGTTCCAGAAAAAAATATCTGTTTCTGCTTTATTGACTATGCCAAAGTCTTTAACTGTGTGGATCACAACAAACTGTAGCAAAGTCTTAAAGAGATGGGAATACCAGACCACCTGAGCTGCCTCCTGAGGAATCTGTATGCAGTTCAAGAAGCAACAGTTAGAACTGGACATGGAAAAATGCACTAGTTCCAAATTGGAAAAACAGTATGTCACGTCTGTATCACCCTGCTTATTTAACTTATATGCAGAGTACATCATGAGAAATGCTGGTCTGGATGAAGCACAAGCTGGAATCAAGATTTCTGGGACAAATATCAATAACCTCAGATATGCAGATGATCCAACTCTATGGCAGAAAGCAAAGAAGAGCTAAACAGCCTCTTGATGAAAGTGAAAAAGGAGAGTGAAAAAGTTGGCTTAAAACTCAACATTCAAAAAACTAAGATCATGGCAAATAAATGGGGAAATAATGGAAGCAGTGAGAGACTTCATTTTGGGGGAAGTGGGGCGCTCTAGAATCACTGCAGATGGTGACTGCAGCCATGAAATTAAAAGATACTTGCCCCTTAGAAGAAAAGCTATGACAAACCTAGACAGCATATTAAAAAGCAGAGACATTACTTTGTCAATAAAAGACCGTCTAGTCAAAAAATATGACTTTTCCTGTAGTCATGTGTAGGTGTGAGATTTGGACTATAAAGAAAGCTGAGCGCCAAAGAATTGATGCTTTTTTTTTTTTTTTCCCATTCGTTGGAGGCTAATTACTTTACAATATTGTAGTGGTTTTTGCCATACATTGACATGAATCAGCTATGGATTTACTTGTGAATTGATGCTTTTGAACTGTGGTGTTGGAGAAGACTCTTGAGAGTTCCTTGGACTGCAAGGAGATTCAACCAGTCCATCTTAAAGGAAATCAGTCCTGAATATTCATTGGAAGGACTGATGCTGAAGCTGAAACTCCAATACTTTGGCCACCTGATGCGAAGAACTGACTCATTAGAAAAGACTCTGAGGCTGGGAAAGATTGAAGGCAGGAGGAGAAGGGGATGACAGAGGATGAGATGGCTGGATGGCATCACTTACTCGATGGACATGGGTTTGAGCAAGCTCCAGGAGCTGGTGATGGATGGGGAAGTCTGGCGTGCTGCAGCCTATGGGGTCACAAAGAGTCAGACACAACTGAGTGACTGAACTGAACTGAACCGAATCTATTTTCAGTGAAGATTCTTTTTGTTTTTTCCCCATTTATTTTTTATTAGTTGGAGGCTAATTACTTTATCAAATAACATATATTTCAGGTAAAAATATAAATAATAATTAACATAAATTATAAAATTTAATATAAAACTGCAGAAAAATAATATCATCAGGATATATCAGTGACGAAATGCTAGTTTTAATTTTATACTCTACTGTCATCTTTTTCTAAATTGACTTTTAAGGTTATGCTCGGGTGATTTTAAGATATAAGTAAACAAAATTTTTAAATGACTTATAGCTCAACTCTTTTCTTATTAGAATTGATAGAAATGCCCCTTTCAAATATCGTTTTCTAAAATTCATATGAAAAGAGCTAAGTGATTCCCAATGAAGTAAGAGAGAAACAAAGTTAACATGTGCATTCACATAAAATATCCTATGACATGGAATCATTTCTGGCAGGGTATAGTAAACAAAAATGTAAATGTTCCAAAGAGCAATATCCCTGAAAGTTCTTTTCTCTACTTTCCAAATTGAAGTGGCATGATGTTATAGAGGAGAACATTTATGCTATTTTCCTCTAGTAGAGAAAGAATGCTTGTTTGTTATTGGTCTTAATCTGGAAACTATCAAAACAGAATAAAACCCGAAAATAAACTTTGAAAAATAGTTAGAATGTAATCTTTTGTATGACAATGATTACTGTGTTTAGTCACCATCTCTTCTGGTATATTCCATCTGTTTAGTAGATTTTATCTCTTCTTCCATGAATTGATGATTCTAGTTACATTCCATACTCTCTCAGGAGTTTTAAAAGCTTTAGTAAATACACAATGGCACAGGGCCAACATATAATATTAGTGAAGCATAGTCACCACAACTACATCACTGGCCTCAACTATAAATCCCATATGCCAAAGATTTAACCAAACCAAACTTCTTAGCATCTGAAAAACACTCCGTGAGCTTTTTCACTTTCACATCTTGATTTATTCTGCCTACCCTACCAAGAGTGTCTTCTTTCTTCACTCCCTTTTCTTCTAGAAAAATCTTATTTCTCCAGACGCTTTTGTCCTCCCCTAAAGGTGGCGCTAGTGGTAAAGAATCTGCTTGCCAATTTAGCAGACGCAAGAGACATAGGTTCGGTCCATCCCTGGCTTGGGGCTATCCCCTGGAGAAGGAAATGGCAACACTCTCCAGTTTTCTTGCTTGGAAAAATCCCACGGACAGAGGATCCACGAGGGCTACAGGATTGCAGAGCTGGAAATAACTGATCACTTGTCAGTCAGCAAAGGGTATTAGAATCTCCTATTACTTTGAACCTGATATTTACCCATATCCTCTGTTTATTTTGTATTTCACCCACTGGTCTACTTTGAAACGTGGTCCTTAAATTTGAGACAACAGTTGCTTCTGAAGTTGGTCTCAAATAGCTTTTTTCTGTAATCTGTTAGCATGTAGTATACAATGCACTATGATGTAAAAATTCCTCAAGCAAACAAAAATATTTATGGCAGATACATATTTAAAAAACAAACTAATAATTCATAGCTTGGAGATTTGGATTTCAATGTTAGATATCAGTTTATTCTAATTAACCAATTAGAGACAAAATCATCAAGAAAATAATTGTCAGAAAAGCTATTACTTGGACTCTAAGCAAAAATCTAACAAAGAGTGTTTTGTTTGTGTCCTATTGAGTTTAAATATTATGACATTCCAAAGGAGTATGAGTTAAGAGATGTGCTGGGAAGGTTTGCAGGCTCATACATGTGTCCTAACACTCCGTTTAGCTGTATAATTGGAGAACCACTTCTAACATGTTAGTGAACTTTTAATTTAATATATTAATCTTATTAAACAACAACACAATGTTTAAAAGTTAAGAGCTTTAAAAACTGGCAATCTGCATACATTTTGTAAGCTACAGTTCGTGGGCCAGGCCCCCAGTTGTCTTGGTGTGGACTATAAGGAATTGGGCTTCCCTGATAGCTCAATTGGTAAAAAGTACACCTGCAATGCAGGAGACCCTGGTTCAATTCTAATTCCCGGGTCGGGAAGATCCGTTGGAGAAGGGGTAGGCTACATGATCCAGTATTCTTGGGCTTTCCTTGCACGATTTCCGAATACCTTTGAAGATTTTAAAGCAGAAAAGTGACCATTTGTGGTCTGTATTGCAAGTAATTCACCCTTCCAAGTGAATGGAAGATGGATTTAAGAACAGTATTGGAGCCAAGGAGAGACATTGATTGATGCAGGAGAATGAAGAAGGCTTGAGTAAAGTCTTCACTACTATCCTCCTCAAATCTTTCTTTTGTGCATTTACATAGAAGAAAGGATGAATTTGGCATCATTTTATGTAAAACACATTTGGCAAGGTTCATGATTGGTTTGCAGAAGAGAGGAGCAAGTCTAGCATGCAAGGCAGAGAACTACCTTCCAAGATAGAGAATGTATGAGGAGGAACATGTTTGAGGGAGATGGTGGTAGATTCACTCTTACAATGCTGAGCTTTTAGATACAAGTGGGAAATTCAATAGTTGCCAAGTAAACGTGTCACACAACTGAGGACAAGACTATAAGATTCATTGATTTGTATTTTTGAGTGTGACCAAATAACTGCTCCAGTCCTTGCTTAGGGAAACTCAGTAAGACAGAATTCCTGCTGTTACTGACCTTAAACAATCCAATGACAAAGGCATAGAATTAAACAAAGAGTTAAATATTAGGTTTGATAGAGATAATAAAGGGATCCCCTGGTGGCTCAGATAGTAATGAATCTGCCTGCAATGCAGGAAATGTGAGTTCAGTCCCTGCGTTGGGAAGATCCTCTGGAGAAGGGAATGGCAACCCACTCCAGAATTCTTGTCTGGAGAATTCCATGGACAGAGGAACTTGGCAGGCTATAGTCCATGGGGTTGCACCAAGTCAGATATAACTCAGCAATTAAGCACAATAGAGATAATGCAAAATACTATCAGAGTACACGAAAGAGGGGTTAACTCACTAGAGGGTTGATGTAGATGTAGGAAAAGACTTCTTGAAGCTATTATAGTTATCTTCATACCTGAAGGATGAATAAGAGTTATTCCACAGATATGCAATAAATGTTTGAAGTTGAGGGAATGGCACTTGAAGAGCTGTTAAGGCTAGTGAGAGAACCTAGGACTGAAAATCTTTAGAAAGGCCATTTTCAATGGGGCTTGGTATTTCAGAAGTGGACTATATAATGGTGTGTGACAAGCAATCAAGAGATGTATTATAAAGTATCACTTAAGAAATTTGAACTTCATAAAAAAAAGGTAATAATAAAAAATCATTAAGTAAATTCTAATCATGAATGGAAATTTACAGAGGAAAAGTGGCTGAGGCAAGACCCCATGGGGGAATACCAGCATTTTAAGAAAAGTTAGAGGAAGTCTATGAAGGAAATGAAAAAAAACAAAAGAACTCACAAATTTATGATTCAGTCATCAATTTAGCATTCATAATCAGAAATGTCTTATGTATTGCTGTTTTTGTTGTTTTGTTACTAAGGCATGTCAGACTCTTGGTGATTCCATGTATTGCAGCATGCCAGGCTCCTCTGTCTTCCATTATCTCCCAAAGTTTTCTCAAATTCATGTCCACTGAGTCCATGATACTATCTAATCATCTCATCCTCAATTGCCCCCTTCTCCTTTTGCCTTCAATTTTTTTCTAGCATCATAGTCTTTTCCAATGAAGTGGCTCTTCACATTAGGTGGCCAAAGTATTGGAGCTGCAGCTTCAGCATCAGTCCTTCCAAAGAATATTCAGGATTATTCCCTTTAGGATCAATTGGTTTGATTCCCTTGCAGTTCAAGGGACTTTCAAGAGTCTTCTCCAGCGCCACAGTTAAGAAGCATCAATTCTTTAGCCCTCAGACTTCCTTATGATCCAACTGTCACATCTGTACATGACTACTGGAAAAAATCATAGCTTTGACTACATGGACTTTCATTGGCAAAATGATGTTTCTGCTTTTTAATACACTGTGTTGGTTTATCATAGCTTTGCTTCCAAGGAGCAAGCATCTTTTAATTTCATGGCTACAGTCATCATCCACAGTGATTTCAGAGCCCCCCAAAATAAAATCTGTCACTGCATCCTCTTTTCCCCTTTCTGTTTGCCTTGAAGTGTTGGAACCAGATGCAAAGATCATGAATTTTTCAGAGCTGCATTTCAAGCCAGTTCTTTCACCCTCATGAAGAGGTGCTTTTGTTTCTCTTCACTTTCTGCCATTAGAGTGGTATCAACTGTGTATCTGATGCTGTTGATATTTCTCCTGGCAATATTGATTACAGTTTGTGATTCATCCAGCCTGGCATTTCACATAATGTACTCTGCATATAAGTTAAATTAGCAGGGTGACAATATACAGCCTTGTCGTACTTCTTTCCCAATTTTGAACTAGTCCGTTGTTCCATGTCTGATTCTATCTGTTGCTTTATGATCTTCATAGAAGTTTCTCAGAGACAATTAAGGTGGTATACTATTCCCATCTCTTTAAGAATTTTCTCTTAAAGGTTTTTATCTCATAAGCTACTGTCTTCTAATAAAATTTGTCTTATGAAATATTATATACAAATTAACTAAACTCCTTTGATTGATGGCTAATAATATTAAAACTTTAAATGTTTATAGGACTTTAAGCCTAAATTATTATGGTATTAGTATATTATTATTACCAAGAATAAAAACAGTAATAATAGAAACAACAGAGGGACTGACTTATAACTTATATAGTTATATGTAGCTTTATATATAACTTTATTATCACTTCGTGTAGAACTCAGTAACCTGGTAGATTTGATTACTAATATTATATTTCAGGCTAGGAAATTGAGATCTGATTGTATTAAGGAACACCTAATAAGTAACACAGCTTGATTTTGAATTCAGGCACTTAACATTATAGTCTTAGGACTGTCCTCCACGGGCAAAATCTGGGCTATAGAACTGAAATAATATTGGAATTATTTCTATTTAAGCATGCAAAAGATTATCAGGGCTATCATAGATTAAACTAAGGAAGGTATATCTAAGAACTCTTTTCCATTGCGTCACATAGTAAGTTAGTGCTTTCCATAGTTCTAATAGCACATGTGTTATAACATGGCAGATAAACCATAAAAACAAAGTGAGTAAAGCTCACCTCTGACATAAGCATTACATTGTAAGTGTTTTAACCTTAATTGTGCATTGTCATTACATGCACATTTTGTTTCATTTTTATAATAGAAGGAAGATTATGTGGGGCTTCCTAGTAGCTCAGAGGGTAAAGCGTCTGCCTACAATGTGGGAGACCCGGGTTCGATCCCTGGGTCGGGAAGATCCCTGGAGAAGGAAATGGCAACCCATTTCCAATATTCTTGCCTGGAAAATCACATGGACAGAGGAGCCTGGTAGGCTACAGTCCACAGGGTCGCAAAGAGTTGGACACGACTGAGCAGCTTCACTTCACTTCAAATTATCTTGAGGCCCTGCCTGTCTTCAATCAGAGCTCTAATTTTTCCTCTCAGATCTTTAATTAAGCAACATTTTTTTAAATGAAGAAGTTGTCAGGAAATTGCAACTCATTTGCCAACTTACTGCTTTTGAAAGTTATGGGTCACTGAAAAGGTGGAACCATGAGAAAGCTTATGCAGCTTGACCTTTTAGGATAAAACAATTGCTAAAGCATTATACCCACGTTTCATCCCTTTAAGGACTCTCATGGAATGTGTTTGCTCCCCTTGCCCCTCAGATGTGGCTGAATAACTCTGTTGACAGCTTTAGCATATGCTCAGGGCTCTGTCACAGCAAAGGCTTTAAAAAGCTTTTAATATATTTTTAAAAAAACATTAAAGTGGTCACTGTGAGAGAAAATTAGAACTCTTTTCAATCCCTATACATGTATTTTGTAATTTGTTGAATTTCCATTTGGCAGGGCATAATCACCTTTCCAGTGACTAGGGCCTCCAAATGTCTTATCTGTTAACACTTTACTTATTTGTATACTTTATTGATGTATATCTGATTTATAATATTACATTATTTTTAGGGGTACACTATAGTTATTCAGTATTTTTCTTTTTTTGTTTTTTTTAGATTATACTCCATTTAAAGTTATTATGCAATAATAGCTATATTTCCTTGTGTGGTACTACAAATCACTGTTGTTTATTTATTTTGTACATAGCAGTTTGTACCTAACTCCCCACCACTATCTTGCCCTCACCCTTGCTCTTTCCCCACTGGTAACCACTACTTTGTTCTCTATATCTGTGAGTCTGTCTCTGTTTTGTCATATACATTGGTTTGTTTCACTTTTTATTTTCTACATATAAGTGATAACATATAGTATTGTGTTTATCTGAGTTATTTCACTAAGCATATCCTCTAGATCCATCCATGTTGTTGCAAATGTCAAATTTTCTTTCTTTTCTTTTCTTTTTTTCTTTTTTGTGGCTGAGTAACATTTTCTTTATCCATTCATCTATTGATGGACACTTAGTTTGTTTCTACATTTTTGTTATTGTAAATAATTCTGTTATAAACATTAGAGTGCTTGTATTTCTTCAGATTAATGTTTTTGCTTTCTTCAGACATATTTGCAGCAGTAGCATTGTTAGATCATATGGTAGCTTTATTTTTAGATTTTTGAGAAAACTCCATTCTATTTTCCATAATGATGCACCAATTTACATTCTCACCAACAGTGTACCAGGGTTCTATTTTGTTCATATCCTCACCAACATGTATTTGTGGAATTTTTGACGAAAGCTATTCTGAAAGGTATGAGATGATACCTTCTTATGATTTTATTTTGTGTTTCTCTAATTATTCGCAATGTGAAGCATTTTTGAAAAATGTGCCTGTATGTCTATCTGTATGCCTGTATGGCTCTCTGTATGTCTTCGATGGAAAAATATCTATTCACGTCTCCTGTTGAATTTTTAATTAGACTTTTTTTTTTGATAGTGAATTGTATGAGCTGTTTATATATTTTGGATATTAACCCTGTACCAATCATATTATTTGCATGTCATTTTTTCAAGTTTAGTAGGCTGTCTTTTTGATCTGTTGATTTCCTTTGCTGCACAAAAACTTTTAAGTTTAAATAAGTCTCATTTTTAGTATTCATTTTGTTTTCTTTGCCTTAGGAGACAGATCCAAAAAACTATAGTTACAATTTATGTAACTATGTTTATGATTATATTTTATGTAACTATATTTATGATTTATAGTTACAATTTAGTAATGATTTATGTAAAAGGTTCTGCCTATGTGTTCTTCTAGGAACTTTATGGATTCTGGTGTTTAATCCAATTTGAGTTTATTTTTGTATGTGATGTAAAAAAATGTTCTCATTTCATTCTTTCACATGTAGCTATCTTATTTCCACTTATTGATGAAACAGTCTTCACATTGTATATTCTTGCCTCTTTTTTTTTATTATCACATCATAAGTGTGAACTTATTTCTGGGTTCTTTTATTTCTGGGTTCTCTATGTTCCATTAATCTATGCGTCTATTACTGTGTCAATAAAATACTGCTTTGATTAATGCAACTTTGTAGGATAGTCTGAAGTCAAGGAGCATGAGCCCTGCAGCTTTGTTCTTTCTTCTCAAGATTGCTTTGGCAATCTGGGGTCTTTGTGGTTCCACATAAATTATAGGAGATGGTTGCATGGCATCACGAGATGGTTGAATGGCATCACCAACTCACTCAATGGACATGAATTGGAGCAAACTCTGTGTGATGGTGAAGGACAGGGAAGCCTGGCATTCTGCAGTCTATGGGGTGGCAAAGAGTCAAACACAACTGAGTGACTGAACAACAGCAAATAAATTATAGGGCTATTTGTTCTAGTTTTGTGAAAAATATCATGGATATTTTTATAGAGATTGCATTAATATGTAGATTTCTCTGGTATGAGCATTTTAGCAAAATTATTTCTTCCAATCTAAAAACACGGGATATCTTTCCATTTCTTTGTATCATTTTCAATTTCTTTCATCAATGTTTTTCAGTTTTCAAAGTATGTCTTTCATCTCTTTGGCTAACTTCTTTTCTAGGCATTTTATACTTTTTATTTGATTGTACATGGAATTTGTCCCCCTAAATTTTCTTTCTGATACCTCATGATTCATTTATGGAAAAGGAATGGATATTATACTATATAATTATCTTGTAAATTTACTGATTTATCAGTTCTTTTTTTTTTTTTTGACACAGACCATAGGATTTTCTCTTTATAAAATGATGTCATCTGCAAAGAGTGACAGTTTACTTCTTACATTCCAGTTTGAATGCTCCTATTTCTTTTTCTTTTCTGAGAATTGTGGTGAATTTGGCTCAGTTCAGTTCAGCTGTTCTGTCATGTCTGACTCTTTGTAACCCCATGGACTGTGGCACACCAGGCTTCCCTGTCCATCATCAACTCCAAGAGCTTGCAAAAACTCATGTCCTGGAAGCAACCTAGATGCCCATCAGCAGATGAATGGATAAGGAAGCTGTGGTACATATACACCATGGAATATTACTCAGCTGTCAAAAAGAATTCATTTGAATCAGTCCTAATGAGATGGATGAAACTGGAGCCCATTATACAGAGTGAAAGTAAGCCAGAAAGATAAAGAACATTACAGCATACTAACACATATATATGGAATTTAGAAAGATGGTAATGATAACCCTATATGCAAAACAGAAAAAGAGACACAGAAATACAGAACAGACTTTTGAACTCTGTGGGAGAATGTGAGGGTGGGATGTTTCAAAAGAAAAGCATGTATACTATCTATGGTGAAACAGATCACCAGCCCAGGTGGGATGCATGAGACAAGTGCTCGGGCCTGGTGCACTGGGAAGACCCAGAGGAGTCGGGTGAAGAGGGAGGTGGGAGGGGGGATCGGGATGAGGAATAAGTGTAAATCTATGGCTGATTCATATCAATGTATGACAAAACCCACTGAAATGTTGTGAAGTAATTAGCCTCCAACTAATAAAAAAATTAAAAAAAAAAAAAACAAAAAAACTCATGTCCATCGAGTTGGTGATGCCATCCAACAATGTCATCCTCTGCCATCCCTTTCTCCTCCTGCCTTCAATCTTTCCCAGCATCAGGGTCTCTAAAAATGAGTCAGTTCTTCACATCAGGTGGCGAAATTATTGGAGTTTCAGCTTCAGCATCAGTCCTTCCAATGACTATTCATGACTGATTTCCTTTAGGATAGACTGGTTGGATCTCCTTGCAGTCCAAGGGACTCTCAAGAGTCTTCTCCAACACCACAGTTCAAAAGCATCAACTCTTTGGTGCTCAGCTTTCTTTATAGTCCAAATCTCACATCCATACATGACTACTGGAAAAAGCATAGCTTTGGCTAGACAGAACTTTGTCAGCAAAGAAATGTCTCTTCTTTTTAATATGCTGTGTAGGTTGATTATAGCTTTTCTTTCAAGGAGCAAGCATCTTTTAATTTCATGGCTGCAGTCACCATTTGCAGTGATTTTGGAGCCCCCCAAAATGAAGTCTCTCACTGTTTTCATTGTTTCCCCGTCTATTTGCCATGAAGTGATGGGACTGGATTCCACGATCTTAGTTTTCTGAATATTGACTTTTAAGCCAACATTTTCACTCTTTACTTTCACTTTCATCAAGAAGCTCTTTAGCTCTTCTTTGCTTTCTCCCATAAGGGTAGTCTCATCTGCATATCTGAGGTAATTGATATTTCTCCTGGAAATCTTGATTCCAGCTTGTGATTTGTACAGCCAGACATTTTGCATAATGTACTCTGCATATATGTTAAATAAGCAGGGTGACAATATACAGCTTTGACATACTCCTTACCTGATTTGGAACCAGTCTGTTGTTCCATGTCCAGTTCTAACTGTTGCTTCTTGACTTGCATACAGATTTCCCAGGAGGCAGGTAAGGTGGTCTGGTATTCCCATCTCTTTAAGACATTTCTACATTTTGTTGTGATCCACACAGTGAAAATCTTTGGCATAGCCAATAAAGCAGAAATATGTTTTTTTTTTTTTTTTTCTGGAAATTTCTTGCTTTTTTGATGATCCAGAGGATGTTGGTAATTTCATCTCTGGTTCCTCTGCCTTTTTTAAAATCCAGCTTGAGGAAGTTCACAGTTCATATACTGTTGAAGCCTAGCTTGGAGAATTTTGAGCATTACTTTACTAGTATGTGAGAATAGTGCAATTGTGCAGTAGTTTGAGCATATTAGGCATTGCCTTTCTTTGGGATTGGAATGAAAACTGACCTTTTCCAGTCCTGTGGCCACTGCTGAGTTTTCCAAATTTGCTGACATGTTGAGTGCAGCACTTTCAAAGTATCATCTTTTAGGATTTGAAACAGCTCAACTGGAATTCCATCACCACTAGCTTTGCTTGTAGTGATGCTTCTTAAGGCCCACTTGACTTCACACTCAATAATGTTTGGCTCTAGGTGAGTGAATACATCATCATGGTTATCTGGATCATGAAGATCTTTTCTGTATAGTTCTCCTGTGTATTCTTGCCTCCTCTTCTTAATATCTCCTGATTCTGTTTGGTCCATACCATTTCTGTCCTTTGTTGTGCCCATCTTTGCATGAGATGCTCCCTTGGTATCTGTCACTTTCTTGAAGCAATCTCTAGTCTTTCCCATTCTATCATTTCCCTCTTTTTCTTTGCATTGATCACTGAGTAAGACTCTCTTATATCTCCTTGCTATTCTTTAGAACTATGCATTCAAATGGGTGCATCTTTCCTTTTCTCCTTTGCCTTTCACTTCTCTTATTTTCTCAGCTATTTGTAACGCCTCCTCAGACAACCATTTTGCCTTTTTGCATTTCCTTTTCTTGAGGATGGTCTTGATCACTGCCCCCTGTCCAAAGTAATGAACTTCCATCCATAGTTTTTCAGGCACTCTATCTATCAGATATAATCCTTTGAAACTATTTGTCACTTCCACTTTATAATTGTAAGGGATTTGATTTAGGTCATACCTGAATGGTCTAGTGGTTTCCCCTACTTTCTTTCATCTAAGTCCGAGTTTTGCAATAAGGAGTTCATGATCTGAGCCATAGCCAGTTCCTGGTCTTGTTTTTGCTGACTCTATAGGGCTTCTCCATCTTTGGCTGCAAAGAATATAATCAATATGATTTTGATATTGACAATCTGGTGATGTCCATGTGTAGAGTCATCTCTCATGTTGTTGGAAGAGGGTGTTTTCTATGACTAGTGCTTTCTCTTGGTAAAACTCTGTTATCCTTTGCACTGCTTCATTTTGTACTCCGAAGCCAAATTTTCCTGTTACTCCAGGTATCTTTTGATTTCCTACTTTTTCATTCCAGTCCCCTATAATGAAGAGGACATCTTTTTTTTTTTTGATGTTTGTTCTAGAAAGTCTTGTAGGTCTTCATAAAACCTTTCAACTTCAGCTTCTTCAATATTGCTGGTTGGGGCATAGACTTGGATTACTGTGATATTGAATTGTTTGTCTTGGAAATGAACAGAGATCATTTTGTCATTTTGAGATTGCATCCACAAACTGCATTTAGGGCTCTTTTGTTGACTATGATGGCTACTCCATTTCTTCTAAGGGATTCTTTCCCACAGTAATAAATATAATGGTCATCTGTATTAAATTCACCCATTCCAGTTCATTTTGTTCTCTGATTCCTAAAATGTTGATGCTCACTCTTGCCATCTCCTGTTTGACCACTTCTAATTTGCCTTAATTCATTGACCTGACATTCCAGGTTCCTATGCATAATTGTTCTTTTCAGCATCAGACTTAACTTCCATCACCAGTCACATCCACAGCTGGGCATTGTTTTTCCTTTGGCTCCATCTCTTCATTCTTTCTGGAGTTAATTCTCCACTCTTCTCCAGTAGCATATTGGGCACCTATGGACCTGGGGAATTCATCTTTCAGTGTCATATCTTTTTGCCTTTTCATAGTCTTTATGGGATAATCAAGGCAAGAATACTGAAGTGGTTTTCCATTCCCTCCCCAGTGGACCACATTTTTTCAGAACTGTCCACTATGACCCATCCATCTTGGGTGGCTCATAGTTTCATTGAGTTAGACAAGGCTGTGATCCATGTGATCAGTTTGGATAGTTTTTTGTGATTGTGGTTTTCATTCTGTCTGTTCTCTGAAGCATAAGATAAGAGGCTTATGGAAGCTTCCTGCTGGGAGAGACTGACTCTGGGGAAAACTAGGTCTTGTTCTGATGGGTGTGCCATGCTCAGAAAATCTTTAATCAGATTTTCACTTGATGAGTGGGTCTGTGTTCCCTCCCTGTTGTTTGACCTGAGACCAAACTTTGGTGGAGGTAATGAAGATAATGGGGCTTCTTTCAAAAGGTCCCATGTAGGTACTGAAGCACTCAGTGCCCCTGACACTGAAGTAGGCCACTGCCAACCCACGCCTATGCTGGAGGCTTCTGGACACTCACAGGTGAGTCTGAGTCAGCCTCTTGTGGGGTCACTGATCCTTTCTCCTGGTTCCTGGCATGTACAAGATTTTTTTTTTTTTTTTTTTTTTGCCCTCCAAGAGTCTGTTTCCCTAGTCCTGTGTAAGTTGTAAGTTTTGGCACAAAACATTGCGCACCAGCAGACCCCACAGAGACCGTGTCAGACTTGCCTTTGAGTGTTTGAGTGTCTCCTGTGGAGGTATGGGTCAGCAGTGGCCTGCTGCAGGGGCAGGGGCTCTGGGTGCCAGACCTGGATGTGGCATGAGCCATCTTGGAAGAGATCTTCATTAAGCCCACCATAGAGCCACCAGAACTGTGGTGAGGACTTCCAATATTAAGTTAAATTGAAGGAGTGAGAATGGACCTTCTTGTCTTGTTCCTGATTTGAGAGAAAATCTTTCTGTTCTAAATGGTAGTCTTGCTGGGTAGTGTATCCTATCAGTCTGTGCTTAGTTGCTCAATTGTATGTGACTCTGCAACCCCATGGATGGTAGCCCAACAGGCTCCTTTGTCCATGGGAATTCTCCAGGCAAGAATACTGGAGTGAGTTGCCATGCCCTTCCCCAGGGGATCTTCCCCACAAAGGGATGGAACCCAGGTCCCCTGAATTGCAGGAAGATTCTTCACCATCTGAGTCACCAGGGAAGCCCAAGAGTATCCTAGGTTGCAGGTTTTTCCTCTCAGGACTTAGAATATATACTGCCATTGCCTTCTGGCCTGCAAATTTTCTGCAAAAACATCAGCGAATAGCCCCGTGACAGGTGTCTTGTATGTGGCTGTTTCCACTTGATGTCTTCTAGAGTTCTATCTTTAAATTATGTCATTTTAATTATGTTGTGTCTTGGTGTGAGCTGTTTTGGTTCATCTTGTTTGGAACCCTCTGTGCTTCCTGTATATTTCTGACTCTCTTCCCTCTCTCTACCTCTGGGGCCTGTAATGTGAATGCTGGTACAATTCATGTTATCTCAGAGCCCTCTTAAATTGTTCTTATTTTCAAAAATTTGCCTTTCTCTTTGCTGTTTTAATGGGGTGATTTCCATTAGTCTGTCTTCCAGATTAGTGAAAGTAAAAAACTATCAACTATCATCTAGTTTGCTGTCAATTACTTCTAATGTGTTTTTCATTTCAGTTATCGCATCATTTAATTCTGACTGCTTCTTTTTTTATATATCTTCTAGTTTCTTGTTATAATTCTCACCAAACTTCCCTATTTCAATTAACATTTTTATTACTACTCTTTTCCCTAATTCAGTTAGCATCCTTATTCTAATGCTTTGAGCTCTTTATCTTGCAAATTATTTGTTTCATTAGTTTTTTCTTTTTTTTTTCATTATTTTTTCTTGCTCTTTCAATTGAAACCTGTCTTCTCATTCTGTTTAACTTTCTCTGCCTTCATGAAATTAAGTGAAGGGTTTACCTATTGCAGTCTTGAAGGAGGATGTCTTTGTGTGGGAGTGTCTGTGTATAGTTTGCATGTGCCCACTGACTTTGTCAGTAGAGCTGGATCTAATGTGAACACAAAAGACTTGCCTTTTCCCAGGATGTGCTAGTAGCTATCACCTTGGAAGGAGGTGGACCTTGACATGCAGTGGCTAGACCACAGTCAGGTGTAGCTGGGGCGTCTCCTATGCTCAGGCCTTCACTGCTCTGTCTGGGTTGGAGGTGGGTCCTAAGTTGCTGGAGCATAAGTTCTGATGGTTAAATCTGAGCTGGCTGCATTCCCTTTAAGTATGTGCTCTGCCACCCCATAGCACTTGTGCCCTCGCCCCTAAGGGGAGCAGTGTTTGGGTAGAAGGGCTGGTGCGGGAGGCCCACGTGGATCTGGGCATGGGCTGTGGCAGTCCCACCATAGCTGGAACCCCAGGGTGCTCTGATCCACTGCCTGTGTAAGCACCATCACAGCTGCCCTTGCTCCGCTCAGATCCTGAGCTGCCTTTGTCCCTCACGGCTGAGCTACCCCCAGCTGCAGCAGCCTTCACCCCAGCATGGAGTTGTGTCCTAAAGCAACTGGGACTGAGGCAGTCACTCAGTTTAGGGTAGGGTCTGTGCAGGGGTGATCCTGGGAAACTGGCCATACAGATTCAATCTGCCCTGTTTCAGGAGTGTGTGTGTGCTCCTCAGGAGTGGAGTCTAGGCTCCCCACAGCCTTCCTTCACTGCCACTGGCCTTCCAACCAGCCCGACAGACTCCTCTTCTGTGTCCGTTCTTGAGAGCACTGTCCCAACCTGACTGCTTCTCTTCCCCTCCTACCTGATTCTGTGTGTATCTTTCTTACACTTGGTTTGTACACTGTTTCTGCCAGTCTCCACTGGCAGTGAGTTTGCAGTGAGTACTGTTCCACAGGGGGGTGTATTTTTTGATGTGTTCTTTGAGGGAAGTGAGTTCTGTGTCCTTCAACTCTGCCTCCATGATCTCTCCCCCCACCCAGTTATGTTCTTATTTTCTTGTTTAGAGACTGAGCACACAGTGGGAATAAGTGACAAAGGAAGAATGTCCAGAAAGGTGATCTGTCAGTCACTCAACAATATGTGTCTAAGTGCCTACTAAGCGACAACTAAATTATTAATTTATTAACAATTTAATATTCAAATTCAGCTCATATATTCATGAAAAGTACATACTTGTTTTCTCTGCCCTCCCACTCAGATATCTTTAACCTTTCAAATGAATGTTTGAAAGTCTTTCGGCACCACAAAAGCAACTGTAAGCATCTATATTTCACCCTAGAATTTCTTCATTCTGCCAACCCCTTACTTATTTTGCTGCTCCTGGCCCTTCTTTCTTCTTTGACTTCCCTTGTTTTAGCTTCATATCATTGTTCTTTGTTAATCTCTGCCTTGTTTGGCAATCCTATTCTGATTCATTCTCCTTGCCAGATTTCAGCATTCTTTCAGCATTTAACTTCCAGTGAAGTGAAGCTGCTCAGTTGTGTAGGACTCTTAGCGACCCCACCGACTGCAGCCTACCAGGCTCCTCCCATAGGATTTTCCAGGCAAGAGTACTGGAGTGGGTTGCCATTGCCAGCATTTGTCCTCAACTTTTCATTCTATGGCCAGGGAAAGTGGGAGATGACAGACAGGTGTGCAGCTCTTTTGACTTCTCTCACAGTGAAAAGGGATTGGACACAAATCCTCTTTGTAAAAATACCCATCAATATTCCTTAATTCTATCCACTCACCCCTTAGTACACTTCTCCCCTTTTTAGCCCACAGTGACAACAGCCTATAGACCCTGGGTTAACAGGGACAGGGAATAAACATTGCATGCATGTATGCTAAGTTGCTTCAGTCGTATCCAATTCTTTGTGACCCCATGAACTGTAGCCCACTAGGCTTATCTGTCCATGGAATTCTCCAGGCAAGAATACTGGAGTGGGTTGCTATGTCCTCCTCCAGCAGATCTTCCTGACCCAGGGATCAAACCCTCATCTCTTAAGTCTCCTGCAGTGGCAGGCAGGTTCTTCATCACTAGCGCCACCTGAGAAGCCCCAATACATTTTGCAGTAACAACCGAAGGAGAGGCTATGCAGGCAGCAGGGAATGCCTTGCCTCTTTCTAATCACATTAGTTTCTGTTATCCGAAGCTTTATTCTCCATGGTTTCAGCAACATTTAGTTCAACCATGGTCTAAAAATACCAAATGAAAATGCATAGAAATAAGCAATTTATAAGTTTTAAATTATGTGCCCTTCTGAGAAGTGTGATGAAATCTCCTACTGGTCCTGCTTCATTCTGCCTGAGATGTGAATCCTCCCTTTGTCCAGCTATCCTGCACCTTATTCACTTAGTAGCTGGCTTGGTTATCAGATCAGCTGTCAAGGTAGTGCAGTACTTGTGTTCAAGTCACTCTTATTCTACTTAAGTTTGGCCCCAAAGCATAAAAGCAGTGATTATGGCAAATCTGGATATACCAAAGAGAAGTCATAAAGTGTTTCCTTTAAGTATAAAAGTGAAAATTCTTCATAAGAAAGCAAAAAAAAAAAAATATGATGAAATTGCTAAGGTCCATGGTTGGAACAAATGTTCTATCCATGAAAGTATGAAGAAGAAAATAGAAATTTGTACTAGTTTTGCTATTGTACAAACTGTAAAAGTATGGGCACATTCTGTGATAAATGCTCAGTTAAGATAGAAAAGGCATCACGTTTTTACAATAAGATACTTTTAGAATGAGAGGCTACATTCACATAAGTTTTATTATAGTACATTTTTATAACTTTCTGTTTTTTGTTATTGTTATTAGTCTTTCCTATGCCTAATTTATAAATTAAAGTTTATCACTGGAAAAACAACATATGAAACATTCGGCACTATCCATGTTTCCAAGCATCCACTAGGGGTGAAACATATTCTCCAAGGATAAACGGGGACTACTGTACTATTTCTCCCTCAGTTACAAGTTAGAATCCCCATAGTAAGCTCCATTGTTACATCTGTATTTTCCTTTGCTCTTCCAGTGACCTGGATCCAGCAGGAAGGCAGGAATATATTTTTGAAAGATATAGTTGTATTGTTTCCCTCTTGTTGGAATGGGTTTTCCTCACACTTGGCAATTTGCAATAAGTGAGTATTTGGCACATCAGTCTGACCATACATGTAATAAAAGTCAGTAAGCAAGTTTGGATGAGATATAAAATATAGTCTAAATCCTAATGTATTCACTATAAATGGATATTTGCCTGAAAGTTGTCATGGGAGGTTTATAAAACAAAATTAATTTTCATCCTGGTAAGTGCTTTAGACAAAGTTTTTTTTTTTTTTTTTTTCAGGAATAGAAAACAAGTTGAAAATAGGACTTAATGCTGTAAATAATTAAAGATAAATTACTCATCCTTTCTTGGATAATAGGGCTTCCCAGGTGGCTCAGTGGTAAAGAATCCACCCACCAGTGCAGGAACTGATGGAAATGTGGGTTCAAACCCTGGGTCAGGAAGGGCTCTGGAGGAGGAAATGGCAACCACTCCAGATTCTTGCTGGATAATCCCATGGACAGAGGAGCCTCGTGGGCTACAGTCTATGGGGTCATAAAAATACCCAGTTATAACTTATAAGATTCTTACTTCTCCTAACTTTGTATGTCAATTAACTCTGTCTTGATATTGTTTCTAATTTTATTTTTAATAAGAAAAATGGTCCTGAAGCATTTTAAGGGGCACACTTAATAGTAGATGTATGTTAGCAGAGTATCAGTATGTGTGGTAATTAAAAATTGGGGATGGGTGAGGGATGAGAGAAAAAAAAGGTGCTTATGATCAGTCCTGTAGATGCTAAGCACTCTAAGTCCAGTTGACAGGCTGTATAACTGCATAATTACCCTTGATTTTCCCCATCTCACTCTTATTTGAAAAAGATTTCAAAGAAGGAGTAGATATCAGTAATTTTACTTTTGTGTGACTTGAAGTCATTAGACTGTATTCCTTAGAGTTATCTGCTCTGTCATCCCTCTACATTATTATAAATTTGAGTTTAAGGGGATTGTAGGAGTCCATAATTGGTAATGGCTGAGAGAAAGATTAAGGTTCTCAGTGTGATTGAAATCATTCATGTTGCCCACCCACTCTAGGTTCTGAGGGAAGGCAGAAAGAGAGAAAGAACAATAAAATGAAACAATGTGAGAAAAAATAGAAAAGAAAATCGGAGCTGAACCCAAAAGAAAGACAGGAGAGTGTTTGGAGTGATTTATACAGGTTTAATTTGAGGTGAGTAAAAGGGATACTAACAGGTATCTCATGCTTCTTCATTTACTCCTTTTTCTATTACTTAGATCTCAACTTTGTTGCAAATGGATTTAAGGCAGTTTAAAAGTAAATGGTATGCATGTGGTGAAAACCAAGAAGCAGAAATAAAATAGCAAGAATGCCTCCCCTCCCCAGGCAAACCTATTTCTTTTTCCATCCCCTCATCACTTGCACTGGCTTCAGCAAAGGATAATCAGCATGTGTATATTATGCCATCCACAGTGTTGTTTTTTAAGCTTCTCATTACATAGGTTATGCGACGTGTAGAACATATTTTTATAACAAAAGAAAAGCTCACCTCCCAAAAAAACCATGAAAGACAAAAGGAAACAAGCCAAAACTAACAAAGTAAAGTTTTATCCTCCATGAGTTGTCACATATATCTCTCCTAGACATAATTTACATAAAAGTATAATATTTATTAAGATAATGGGTAAAAGATATTTAGTAACTGTTGAAACAACACCAATAGCCTGGAAAGTACTGATGTAGGTAAAACATTGAGCATTAAACTTTAAAGTGAACCAAGATTAAGTAAAACAAGGTCCATGTCAGTTATTGCTTAGGTTAGATATGAGATCAAAGTTGATGGCCATCATAACACTTATGAAAAATATGGACAGTGTTCATTGGAATTAAAAAAAAATATGAGGTTTATGTTTCTTCTTTTTTCCATTGATCATAAATTCACCTTGTTATCAGTGGTGTTAGAAATGGCCTTAAACACATCATAAATACTTAAAATTTTGGGCAACAGACCCAGGTAAAAATATTTATTTTGAAAAGGTTTATTGAAGATTGACCATTACTTATTTTATAAATATGTAAATTAATGTCTTTTTCACTCAAGGAAATATGAAAAAAATTCAAGATTTTATATTACTGAAAATATTATTGAAAATTTTAAAAAATATTTAATAAATATCTAAATTAAGAGCATTATTTTTCAGCCTTCTCACTATTTTTTCATGATAATAAAATTGCATTCAATTCAAGTATCATTCCTACAAGAGAATTTTTCATTTTGACTATTCTATGAACTATCCGGTCCATTAAAATATGATACCCGATCCCATGGACAGTAGCCCACTAGATTCTGTCCATGGGATTCTCTAGATAGCAATACTGGAGTGGGTTGCCACTTCCTTCTCTAGGGGATCTTTCTGACCCACAGACTGAACCTGGGTCTCCTGCCTTGAGGGTGGATTCTTTACTGCTGAGCCACCTAGGAAGCCCTTTAATAAAAAATGAGTTACATGATTAGTTTTTAGAGCTCTGAAATTATTTGATACTTATTGCCAATGACTTCATTTGATTAAGTCATGTATTTAATATTTATAGTATGCCTAACAGGCATTACTATGTTAAAAATGAAAGGTATAGATATACAAAGATATAACAATAACTGGAGAACTTTCATTTCTAAAGGAAGAAAAGATATGTAAATGTATACATATTGCAGTGTGAAAGTTACCATAAAAGGATTATGCACAGGATGTTCTCTAAGTTCTTTTCTTACACAGTAAAATATGAATCAAAAAGAGATTTGGAAATTTCACTCAAAGTGAAATAAATTATTATAAATGAGCTCACTGGTTAGATATGCTGTGCTTTCCAATATGGTAGCTTTTAGGCAAATGTAACCATTTAAATTAATCAATTAAAGTTAAACAAAATTTAAAATTCAGTTTCTCAGGTAGGTACATAAGCCATGTTTTAAAGCACTTAATAATGTCATCTTTATTAGCACAAAAAGCTTACCAAAGTTTGTGTTTAAATGATGTTTCATAATGTTTTTTTCCTCAAAAGGCAATGATTTTTATGGAAAGTAATTGTGTTCCAATTTAAAATTGTAAAAACACCAAGCTATGAATCAAAGGCAAGTTTCTAGGTGTCGAGTAGAACGCTGTGTACTATTTCCTAATGAAGTCATAGCAAGAGTGTATTTTCAGTAGTGTCTTGTTCATTGTTGCATTGTTGCATTGCTAAAACTTATCAAATTACCTGATGAAATCTGAACAACAAAGGTTTATTGACTGCTAAATGGATAAATAGATACATTGAATCCATAAATGGGTAAAGAGATCATTACACCACCTATTATCTTTATTTTTTCCCCCACCATTTCAAAGGAAAGAATAGAATAAGAGATGACAATTTAAGAAATAACTCAGTGGATCAATGAAATAATTTATTCCAAAATAAGAACTTATAAGGCATCAGAAAGTTATGAGATGGGGTGGGAGGAGGGAACGGTTTCAGGATGGGGAACACATGTACACCCATGGCTGATTTATGTCAATGTATGGCAAAACCACTATGATATTGTAAAGTAATTAGCCTCCAATTAAAATAAATAAATTAAAAAAAATAAAAGTAAGTTATGTTTCACTCAAGTTCATAGAGAAATTCAGGATCATATTAAGGCAGTTACTTTTAATAGATGAAATGTTTTGATGAGCAGTTCATAATGACAGTAGAGGATTAGATAAAAGTACTAAAATATACCATGCTACCTTATTTCTTTACATTTGGTTTTGTGCATTATTTTTTAAAAATTCTGGTCTCTAATGTTGATGTGTGAACCTTCCTTTAATTATTTTTTTTCCTTTAATTCTTAATGATGTAAAAACATAGATGGCTCTTAGCCGACTATGTTATGATAAAAGTTAATCACACTTTCATAACTGAGGTTCATACTTCAGTTTGTTGTAATGAGGCATAATTTTAAACACAGTATCTAAGAGGAGTTAAATTGGGTTTGTGATCCTAAAATCATAAAATAAGTATAATAATTTCAAAGGGGGAAAATTATTCTTGTCCTTTGCAAGTGCTTGAGTAAGACCCAGAATATTGAGAAAAATGTTAATATCATGGCAGAGTGAATCAACTGAACATAAGAAACATGTTACTTTTTAATTCATGTAATTGCCACCTGGAATAAAGGTGTATACTTGAAAGTTGGGTTGAGTTACTATGTGTGTGTGTGCTCAGTCACTCAATCATGTCCAACTCTGTATTCCTCTGTTCATGGGATTATTCAAGCAAGAATACTGGAGTGCAAAGCTATTTCCTCTTCCAGGGGATCTTCCAGACCCAAGGATCAAACCCATGTCTCCTGCAGCTTTTGCATTGGCAGGCAGATTCTTTAACACTTGAACCACCTTGGAAGCTCTGAGTTACTATCACGGAATGCAGTTCAAATGACTAGCTATTCATCCCAAAGTAAGTTACTGAAGAGAAACTAGAGATTCTAGAGAGTGACTTGCATCAGTTGGTTAGAAGTAAACCAGTTCAATTATTGGGTGATAACAAAAAAAAGGAGGCATTTTGTGCAGCAAGCTAATAAGTAGGTTAATGACTTCAAGATGTTTATTAGAAGAAATAGTGTTTCTACCATGATGAATTTAATCCTTTGAAGACAGATATTTAGCCAGGAAAAAGAAGCTTTAAGGAACCAAGTATTGTTTGCTTACATTATAGTGATCTCATGGTTAACAAAATGGGAGGTGGTTTAAGATTAGAGCCTCTGAACTGTTATGCAGAAGTGAATATCCTAAAAAGTATAAACAGGTGCAAAAGCAAAGCATAATTTTTTATATTTATTTATGTATTAATTGAAGGATAATTGATTTACAGGTGGCTCAGTGGTAAAGAATCCATCTGCCAGTACAGGAGACATGGGAGATGTAAGTTCAATTCCTGGGTTGGAAAGATCCCTTGGAAAAGGAAATAGCAATCCGTTCCAGCATTCCTTCTCAGAAAAATCCCATGGACAGTGGAGCCTAGCAGGCTACAGTCCACGGGGCCACATAGAGTCAGACAGGACTGAGTGACTGAGATGTCACGTTGGTTTCCGCCATACAACAATACAAATCAGACATAAGAAATGCGAGTTTGATCCCTGGGTGGGGAAGATCCCCTGGAAAAAGGAATGGCTACCCACTCCAATATTCTTGTTTGGAGAATTCCATGGACAGAGAAGCCCGGTGGTTTACAGTTCAGGGGGTTGTAGAGTTGGACACAACTGAGTGACTAATGCTTTCATTTAAACCTGCTTAAGATCAATATTCAAAAAGCAAGTAGGATGGGGTGGGGTGGGAGAGAGGCTTAAGAGGGAGGGGACATATGTATACCGATGGCTGATTCATGTAAATGTATGGCAGAAACCAACACAATACTGTAATTATCCTTCAATTAAAAAAAAAAAAGCAAGCTCATGGCATCCAGTCCCATCATTTCATGGCAAATAAGTGGGGAAAAGGTAGAAACAGTGACAGATTTTAGTTTCTTGGACTCCAAAATCACTGCGGATGGTGACTGCAGCCAAAAAGTTAAAAGACACTTGCTTTTTGGAGGAAAAGCTATGTCAAACCTAGACAGCATATTAAAAATTAGCTACATCACTTTTTTGACAAAGGTCCATGTAAGTCAAAGCTATGGTTTTTCCAGTAGTCATGTACAGATGTAGAAGTTGGACCATAAAGATGACTGAGTGCTGAAGAATTGATACTTTCAAACTGAGGTGCTGGAGAAGACTCTGGAGAGTCCCTTGGACAGCAAGGAGATCAAACCAGCCAATCCTAAAGGAAATCAATCTTGAATATTCATTGGAAGAACTGATACTGAAGCTGAAGCTCCAGTACTTTGGCCACCTGATGCAAAGAGCTGACTTGTTGGAAAAGACCCCGATGCTGGGAAAGATTGAGGGCAGGAGGGGAAGGGGATGACAGAGGATCAGATGGTTGGATGGCATCACTGACTCAATGCACATGCATTTGAGCACTCTGGGACATAGTGGAGGACAGGGAATCCTGGCATGCTGCAGTCCATGGGGTCTCAAAGTCCGACATGTCTTAATGACTGAACAGCAACCACAGTTTAATCTTCTCTTCCCCTACTGAAGGGCATCTTGGTTGCTTCTAAGTTGTGACTATTATGAATAAAACTGTTATAAACATCTGTGTGATGATTTTTCTGTGATTTGGATGAAAATATTAAGGAGCATTGCTGATGGATCGTATAGCAGGAATACATTTAATTTTGTAAGGAATCGTCAAATTGTCTTCTAAAGTAGCTATACCACTTTGTGTTCCCACAAACAATGAAGGAGAATTCCTGTTTCTCCATGTCCTAATCATCCTTTGATATTGTTAGTGATCTGAATTTTGGTTATCTGATAGATATATAGTAGTATCTCATTGTTGTTTTAATTTGCATTATGATTCCATTTTCATGTCCTTTTGCTTAAGGATATTTCCAAAAGTTAGAAATGAACAGAGTGGTAATTTTTTAATCTGTAGTTTATCCTCTAGGATGCTTTGTAACTCAGTTGGTAAAGAATCTGCCTGCAATGCAGGAGACCTGGGTTCAATTCCTGGGTCAGGAAGATCTCCTGGAGATGGAAATGGCAACCCAATCCAATATTCTTGCCTAGAGAATCCCATGAACAGAGGAGCCTGGCAGGCTACAGTCCATGGGGTTGCAAGAGTCGGACATGACTTAGCAACTAAACCACCATCACCAGGATGCTTTGAATTGCCAGCTATTGGAAAATGACATCATGAAATATAGATGTGCTCCCAAATTTTCAAGTGAGAAACTGTATGCTACAATCCTGAATAAAATACACTGATGATATTAAATTTTCTGAGCTTGTTTCCAAATGGCAAGTTTACCAAGAATGCCAATTTAAGCAAAAGGCTTAAATTGGTGTGTAAATTAAATATCATAAAATATGCAAATTTTAATGAGAAATGAATTCATTTAACGAATTTTCATCTCTGAATATAAGATTCTGAATAGTTGGATTTTGAAGATAATTATATATTCAAATGACTTATTTTGCTTGTTTATTATTTTTTACATTTATTTTAAATTTATTTTACAGATGGACTTATTCAAGTATATTCTTAAAATGTTGTCTGGTTGAACTTTTACTATAACTTCTTGTTTGCTCATAAATCTTATGCTTTAAGGAAAATGGACTGAACAAAACCCTATTGGTGCCTCTCTGATGTTCATTTGAAACATAATATATTTCTATGATTTTGGTCAACAAATAAAGAGCAAAACTGAGCAAAAATTGGAATTCCTTAAGATATATCTTCAAATAAAGTCAAAATATTTCAACATTGTACAAAATTGTATGTATTTCAATAATTTAATGTTATCTACCTTGTTTATCCAATACAAGGATCATATTTTATCACTTACTAATCTATATAGACTTATAGAAGAGATAAAGTGAAAGGTTGCCAGCAAGCCGAGGCCTTACCACTAAATCTTTATTCTCACTGTCATGACCCTTCAACTACACTTTTAACTCAACTTGATACTGTTTTAAAATCTTCTGAAATATTAAGGGGTATGCATTTGAGGTAAAAAACAAAACAAAACAAAAACCACACTTATTTTATGACTGCACCTGAAATAGCATCATGGAAATTAAAAAAAAAAAAATCTACTTCAATTTCAACTAAGTAACAAAGCAGACATTCTTGAGTGACCTTGTGAATTTGAAGCTCATTTAATTAGAAAATTTTCCCCAAAGTCAAGATAAAAACAGTAAGAATTCATATTGACCATTTTCTCATTTAAGCCATATTAGGGATCAAAATATATTGCTAAATCACACAAGTGATGCAAAGCCATTTAAACTGAAAATTAGAGTTTTGCTTATGTAGATGTGGAATTTCAACTTACCCCTGTCTGTGTCATACAGGAATACAAAACAGTTCCATTCATAGTGATCCAGCAGACTCAAGAGGGCTCCTCTTAAGGAAGGCCTTAGCTGCAGCACAAACTGGCTCTCCCCCTCAGTAGGAAAACTTGGTGTGATGAGGGAGATATGTAAGGCGCTGCAGAATGAGGTCAAGGTATGTACTGACCTCTTATCATAGAGTCCAAAAATGGCAAATACTCCTCTGGAATACTGGGAACAGACTAAAAGAGAAGAAGAAGAAAAAAAAAAAAAAAAAAACTATTAGCAAACTTTAAAATTGTTGACTCCACATCTACAGTTTATGAAAAAAATTCTGAATCATTAATATGTCAGGAATATAATATGAAGAAAGAGAAAAAGTGAAGTATGCAATCAATCATATAAATAATTAATGAACTCTTGAGGCTGTACTCAATGCCCTGCAACGAATGAGATAACAAGAGGTTTACTCAAGAAACCAATTTAAATTAAGGAAAATTTGACTAAAATGAAGTAATATATAGCTCTTCATGATAATGTGACAAATCCAATGCTAGAAATTTTTAAGTATGACAAATCCCGATTTTATTCTGTATTTTTATTATATGCAAAAATATGATATTATACTTTAAAATGTCTGATTATTAATTGGAGTAGCATTTAAATTCCCTCAGTGCTATACGCATTTATTTGTCTTTTCTATTTTGAATCGGATTGCATTTGCTACTTAGTCTAAATTGTTACTTTTTGTTTTCTTTTGCAAAGTCAGTTCCAGTTTTTACCACAACGTTAGAGTTCTCTTGATTTACATTGAAAAACAAGAGGTTATGCTATCTGGAAAGTCACTACTGTGCTATCCTAGAAGGTGAACGGAACTGTGGCTCATTGTGTAGCTTCTGTGCGCGTGCGTGCTTAGCCGCTCAGTCGTGTGTGACCTCATGGACTGCCGTCCGCCAGGGCTCCTCTGTCCATGGGGATTCTCCAGGCAAGAATACTGGAGTGGGTTGCCATGCGCTCCTTCAGGGGATCTTCCTAACCCAGGGATAGAACCTAGGTCTACCCTCACTGCAAGCATATTCTTTAACTATCTGAAACACCAGGGAAGCCCAAGAATACTGGCGTGGGTAGCCTGTCCCTTCTCCAAGGAGATCTTCCCAGCCGAGGAATAAGACTGGTGTCTCCTGCATTCCAGACAGATTCTTCACCAGCGGAGCTACCGTGCAGCTTCTCAGTTCAGTTCAGTCGCTCAGTCCTGTCCGACTCTTTGCGACCCCATGAATCGCAGTACACCAGGCCTCACTGTCCATCACCAACTCCCAGGGATTACTCAAACCCATGTCCATCGAGTTGGTGATGCCATCCAACCATCTCATCCTCTGTCATCCCCTTCTCCTCCTGCCCCCAATCCTCCCAGCATCAGGGTCTTTTCCACCGAGTCAACTCTTCGCATCAGGTGGCCAAAGTATTGGAGCTTCAGCTTCAGCATCAGTCCTTCCAATGAACACCCAGGACTGATCTCCTTTAGGATGGACTGGTTGGATCTCCTTGCAGTCCAAGGGACTCTCAAGAGTCTTCTCCAACACCATAGTTCAAAAGCATCAATTTTTCGGCACTGAGCTTTCTTCACAGTCCAACTCTCACATCCATACATGACCACTGGAACAACCATAGCCTTGACCAGATGGACCTCTGTTGGCAAAGTAATGTCTCTGCTCATTAATACGCTATCTGGGTTGGTCATAACTTTCCTTCCAAGGAGTAAGTGTCTTTTAATTTCATGGCTGCAGTCACTATCTGCAGTGATTTTGGAGCCCAAAATAATAAAGTCTGACACTGTTTCCACTGTCTCCCCATCTATTTCCCATGAGGTGATGGGATCAAATGCCGTGATCTTAGTTTTCTGAATGCTAAGCTTTAAGCCAACTTTTTCACTCTCCTCTTTCACTTTCTTCAAGAGGCTTTTTAGTTCCTCTTCACTTTCTACCATAAGGGTGGTGTCATCTGCATATCTGAAGTTTTTGATATTTCTCCTGGCAATCTTGATTCCAGCTTGTGCTTCTTCCAGCCCAGCGTTTCTCATGATGTATTCTGCATATAAGTTAAACAAGCAGGGTGACAATATACAGCCTTGACATACTCCTTTTCCTATTTACAACAAGTCTGTTGTTCCATGTCCGATTCTAACTGTTGCTTCCTGACCTGCATACAGGCTTCTCAAGAGGCAGGTCAGGTGGTCTGATATTCCCATCTCTTTCAGAATTTTCCACAGTTTTTATCTTCTAGATGGAAGCAATTCTCAAACCCAATGGAACCAAATTTTCCTGAAGTATTTAAAAGAACTTCAGGTAAACAAATGATCTTGATCTTGATCTTTCTTTCCCATGCTCCCAGTTGTTACAAGGACAAGAAAGCAAACTCATAAAGAGAGGGAAAAAAAAAAAAACAAAGAAAACTTTTCTCAAGATTCTTGCAAAATCATATTTTGATCCCTCTTTTGACATGACTGATTTCAAACTTGAGTGACTTTTAAAATAAAATTTAATGGATACAGACCTGCATTAAATGATGCTCTTTATTGTATATACAGTAAATCAAGAATGTTTGAATTCCAAATTCTTAACAGTTGATCACATATGGCTAAAGGCCTATTTCTCCTGGGTTTATATAGCTAGCTTAAGAACTTTTTAGTTATAGAAAGACTTACTTACAACTTCAATTGAGTAATTCATTAAGAAGCCTAGAATGTTGGATAGTGGAATAGTTCCTTGTTAAACATAAGAAACTTGCAGTAACAGGTGCTTGAAAACATAGCAATCCTGGTAACATTTACATCTATTTTCTATATCTGGGATGTAGGAAATTATGAAGAATAATTAGATAAGATAAATTAATAAAATCTGGAAATGTTTCTTTTGTTCTTTTCTATTATGTGTCTTGAAATTGGGGATAGAGTCTAAGATATTTAATTAAATCAGAAGAGGTTAACATTTAAAAGAAAATAAAAGTGCTATTGATTTTCTTTAGATGATGTGCTCTAAGAGATGCATGCATGTCCCATAAAAATTAAAGCCCAACTAAGGGACCACAGTTAAGTTCATATAAATAAGACTAAGATAGACTTGACATTAAGATGTAGGGGAAAGACTGCAAACTTTGCAAATAAGTTAAAACCATAGTGTTTTTACTTATAACCAGTCTGTTATTATTCAGTTACTCAGTCATGTCTAACTCATTGCGACCCCATGGACTGCAGCACACCAGGCTTCCCTGTCCTCCACATCTGGAGTTCACTCAAACTCATATCCATTGAGTCAGTGATGCAATCCAACCATCTGATCCTCTGTCGTCCCCTTCTCCTCCTGCCTTCAACCTTTCCCAGCATCAGTTTGTTTGTTTTTTTTTTTTTCCTAAGGAGTCAGCTCTTCACATCAGGTGGCCAAAGTACTGGCTAAAAGTACTGGCTTTAGCTAAAGCTAAAGCATCGGTCTTTCTAGTGAATATTCAGAGTTGATTTCCTTTAGAATTGACTAAAGTTTGATCCCCTTGCAGTCCAAAGGACTCTCAAGAGTCTTCTCCAACACCACAGTTCTAAGTCATCAGTTCTTCAGTGCTCAGCTTTCTTTATGATTCAACTCTCACAACCGTACATGACTGCTGAGAAAACTGTAGCTTTAACTATAAGAACCTTTGTCAGCAAAGTAATGTTTCTGATTTTTAATGCACTGTCTAGGTTTGTAATAGATTTTCTTCCAAGAAATAAGTGTCTCTTCATCAAGAGGTTCTTTAGCTCCTCTTCATTTTCTGCCGTAAGAGTGGTGTCATCTTATACTAATCCTAGACTGGGATAAATTCCTTATTCTTATTTGTCTCAACTATATTCACAGTTGAGATGAATACGATGGTGGAGTAAAAGGATTTGTGCTCATCTTCTCCTGTAAAAACACCAAAATTGCATCTAATGCTGAACAACAATCGACTGGAAAATGTTGGATCTCACCAAAAAAAGATACCCCACTCGAAGGGCAAGTAGAAGTCTAGACAAGACAGTAGGAGGGGCGCGATCATGTTTAAAATCAAATCACAGACCCACCAGTGACTCTTGGAGGGTGCAAACAATTCGTTCTGTGCAACAGGACCCAGAGAATGGAGAAGTGATCTACACAAGAGATTGAGCCAGACCTGCCTTTGAATATGTGAGGATCTCCTGTGGAGGCACTGTTGAGCAGTAACTTGCCAGGGCACAGGGGCTCTGGCTGCAGCAGTACTTCAGTGCAATCTCAAAAACAACAGGATGATCTCTTTCATTTTCAAGGCAAATTATTCAATATCACAGTTCACAAGGTTATACCCCAAACATTAATGAGCAGGAGCTGAAGTTGAATGGTTTTATAAAGATGTACAGGACCTTCCAGAAATAATACCCCAAACAGACATCCTTTTCATCATAGAGACCACAATGAAAAAGTAGGAAGTCAAGAGATACCTGGAGTAACAGGCAAGTTTGGTCTTAGAGTAAAAAATGAAGCAGGGCAAAACCGAATGGACTCTTGCCAAGAGAATGCACTGGACTGGTCATAACAAACACCCTCTTCCAACAGCATGAGAGTTGACTCTACATAAGGACAATACCAGATGGTCAATACTGAAATCAGATTGATTGTATTCTTCGTAGAAGAAGGAGGAGAAGCTCTATACAGTCAGCAAAAAAAAAAAAAAAAAAAAAAAAAAAAAA